>NW_023604972.1:62566923-62808767 GCF_014898055.3 Talpa occidentalis
TCATTGTTATTCGTCCCTCTGAGGTTCTGGCTTTAGGACTCCTTGTAGTATTTTTTGGAGTGGGGGTTTAGTTGCAATGAAATTCCGGAGTTTCTGTTTGTCTGGGAAGGTCCATATTCTTTCTTCAAAGAGAAAGGAGAGCTTTGCGGGATAGAGAATTCTTGGTTGGCATCTGTTTTCTTGGAGTCTGTTGACTATGTCCCTCCATTCTCTCCTTGCCCGTAGTGTTTCTTCGGAGAAGTCTGATGTCAGCCTGATTGGCTTTCCTTTGAATGTTATCTGTTTCTTCCCTCTTGCCAGCTTCATTATTTTTTCCTTGTCCTGGATTCTTGGGAGCTTTACTATTATGTGTCTTGCTGTATTTTTCCTTTCGTCGTGGAAGTTTGGTGTTCTTCTTGCTTCTTGTATATCAATTTTCAGCTCCTTCTTCACATTTGGGAAGTTCTCTTCAATTATCTCTTTGAATATTTTCTCTGTTCCTACATCTCTCTCCTCTCCTTCTGGTATTCCTATAACTCTTATATTTCCTTTCCTCATGGAGTCAGATAGTTCCCGAAGTCTTTCTTCGTCCTTTTTCCTTCGTACTTCTCTTTCCTTTTCTGTTTTGGTTCTTTTTATTTTTGTGTCTTCAAGATTACTTATTCGTTCTTCCATTTCATCTATTCTGCTTTCATTGCTTTCCCAGAATTCTTTAGTTCTTCCATTAATTCTTTGATCTCCTGCATTTCTTTTACTTCCCTCTTTAGGGATTCAATTTCATTCTTCTGACCATTGTTTTCCCTCTCTAGGGACTCAACTGCATTCTTCTGATCGTTGATTATTTTTCCCTTATCATTGTTTTCCTTTATGACTTCTGTCAGTTTTTTAATCACGGCAATTTTAAATTCTCTTTCTGGAAGGCTCAGAAGTTCTTCCAAGTTACTGTCGTTGCAATCTGGGGGCTGCTTTTCTTTTTGTGGTGTGCTTTTTCCCTGGGGAGTTGCTAGGTTGCGTGTGGTTCTTCTCCTCCCTACTGTCTGTTTTCTAATTTGCCGTATGCGTTGGGACACTGTGTAGTTGGGACTGGCCGGCATCTTGGGTGAGCTTCTCTGCTCTCCTCTGGTTCCTCCAGGAGTCATCTGTCAGTTTCAAGCAGTCTTTACTGGAGAAAGGTCCCTGTTCTAAAATGCCGATGTGGGGACACACTCCCCTGTGCGCCTGGTCTGCCCCGGCGGTGGGTTCCTGCTCCCCCTCTGGGCTTGGACTGCAGGCCAGAGGGGGTCTGGCGTGGGCGAACTTCCCCCGCTCACCTCTGGCTCCTGAGGAAGCCTTCTGCAGGTAGTCTTTACTGAAGAAATGTCCCTGTTCTAAGATGGTGATGTGGGACACACTCCCTGTGCGTCCGGTCTCAGGCACACTCTTCTGCGCGCCTGGTCTGCCCCGGCTGTGGGTGCTCGCTCCCCCTGTGTGCTCAGACTACTGGTGGGAAGGGGCCCGGCGTGGGCTAACTCCCCAGCTGGCCACTGGCTCCTCTAGGCGCCTCTGCTGGCTTCAAGTCGCTAGGTGGCGCCAGAGATCTCTCCTGGAGCCCTTGGGGAGCTGATTTTCCACCCCGTGGGACAGGGAATAGAGCGGGAATGGTAGGGTAAACCTCAACGGCTTTGGGGTGCTGTATCTGCCTTGTGCCCCACCATCGTGGGGAACCCACGCCCCTAGTTTCGTGCCCCGGGTGTCAGTTCCAAAGCCCTCAGTTCCAGGACTCAGGCTGTAGCCCAGTTCAGTGGCGCGGGAATGGCGCCTTTTGAATCCCGCTCCAGTGCCTGGGCGCCTGGGCCTGCTCACTCAGTGAGGGCCTCCACGTGTCTCCCCGCAAGCCTAGGTCGCAGGCGCAGGGACCTGGGCAGCTGCGATCTGGATCCGCGTTTGCTTTTCAACTGCACTGCTTTTCCGTGCGCGATCCCGATCCGCACTTGGTTTTCCAGCGCGCTGCTGTTCCGTGCAATCCTGACCGTGATCCGCGCCTGTTTTTCCAGCGCGCCACCTTTCCGCGCAGGCTTACCGGCAGCCCGGGGCTGTGTGCTGGTGCTGGTCTCCTCCCCGGGGGCGGGTCTCTCTTCAATGGTGCCTGCAGCAGTTCGCTCACCTCTGCGGTGGATCCTGCGGGGTTCTCCACAGCTCCCGTTCATGGGGTGTGGTGGCTGCAATAGTTCCTTTCCACTCACAGTCCCGCTTGCTGCGTTGTTTGTTCTTGTTGGTCGTTTTAGTGTGTTGTTTTCCTCCTCTCTGCCTGGTCGGAGAGTGCCGCCTCTGTGGGCGGGGGAGGGGAGCAGGGTTCTGCGCTTCCCTCCCTTCTGGTCCTCTTTTATGGCCACTTTCTTCTTCGGGCAGTTCGCTGGCATCACCCGTTTATCTTCCGTGTCCCAGTTCTCACTGGGACCCGCCGCTTTTCCTCCCTATTAACTTTTTTTAATGGGAGATCTTACTGGCAGCGTCTCCTCGCCGCCATGTTGCTCCGCCCCCCCCAAGGCACTTACTTTCAATCCTTCTGTGACTCAGATCGTGGGGTCTAGCAGCTGCCTGGAGATATTCCTGAGAGCTACAAGTGCAGCTATGACCTTTGCTGAGTCACTGTGGCTACATAAATACAACAGGGTCATATACAAATTCAGTAAAAGCATTCTCATATCAATAACAATAGTAGTTATTGTTCATTAAGTGATTGAGTTAAGGATTGCACTAAACCATGCAGAATATCATCTCACTCAATGTAAATATACAAAACATGTCATTATTTTCTCACTCTTAAAAGGAAAAAGATGATTATTAACTTGATAAAAGACCTACAGCTAGACAAGACAAAAACTGGATCATGTATATCTATTCCAAAATTCAAGATCTTGGTTACCACATTTTAGAACCCGGCAATTCTGTTGCCTAACTGTATGCCTCCTACCCAAATTGTCTTAACTCTATGGCCATTGTTGTTGTGGTGTGGGTGTTCACATTAGTCAGGTGATAGAAACAGAGGAGATGTGTATTGCAGTTGATGTTCAGTCTGAGATCCCCCTTTTTCAATTGACTCCTGTCTGTTCTGGAACCTAGCTACTGAAAAGTTCAACTATTTAGGGTTTTATGGTATATAAAGACTTATTTATTAATTTATGTGTCTGAGGTTTCTGTCTAAAAGGATTTTTATACTTGGAAAAGTGTTACAAATTTTCTAAGGCTTTGTAACCTGATAGAATATATATATATTTTGAGCAAAGACTGCACTATAATTTTCCTCTACATGTATAAACTAAAGGCATAAAAGTTACAGATAGAATATAAATCAAAGGCATATCAGGGTAGAAAAGCTAGCACCAAGCAAAAGTTCAGTTTGAGTGTATGAATAACTGATCTGCTTGTCCTTCTTTTTGATGTTTTGATCTGAATAAACAGCAAAAATAGGCTGAGGAATAAAAAGAAAGAGAAAAGAAAAAACAAAAGTAAACTAAATGTAAATTACACAATTTCTTCTCTAGACAACCTGATGAAGTCCACTTCAAGATGGAATACAGGGGCCTCCCTGGTGGCACAAGTTGTTAAGACGCAACCTACGAAGCTAGCTGCAGCCACGGCAGCATTTCGATCCTCAGCCAGTGAGCTAGCCAAATGGTGCAGCAGGCCTCTTCTGACTCGCCGCCTGTTCCCCTCAGCAGTGTATTTCAGTCAATCTGCCTGTTCTGTTCCTCACTCTGTCTCTGGTGTATCCTCTCACCCCCCACACCTCTGGCCTGTACCCCAGCTCTTGTATGGATAAATAAATCTTAAAACAAAATATAAGAAAAAGTCTGTTTGACAGCAGAATTTTTTGATTCTTAAATGAGCATGGGGATTTCATCTATTAAATATCTAAAGAAGAGCCTCCCTGATGGCACAGGCAGTTGAGCTCAGGGCTGTGAAGATGTCCGCAACCTCTGCAGTGCCAGTTCGATCTCTGTCAGCCACAGAGCTACCCACATGGTGCGGCAGACTTCTTCTGTCTCACCCACTGCTCCCCTCAGCAGTGTATTTCATCAGTCTGCCTGTTCTGTTCCTGCTCTGTCTCTGGTGAATCCTCTCACCCTCTGACGCATCTGGCCCATATCCCAGTTCTTGTATAAATAAATAAATCTTAAAAATAAACAAATAAGGGAATAAATGAATAAACAAACAAACAAACAAATAAATAAATATCTAATGAAGGTATAACTGGTGGAGGAGGCCAGGGACTGTTGCAGGTGGTGTACCCTGGAGAGGGTTGCTGGTGAAGATAGATAGCCCTAAGAAAAATGCTAGAAGGTATCGCATTTTGGGGTGAGGAAATGAACAAGAGATATAGGAACTGCATAAGGGGGCACAGATATTCATTTCAGTCTTCAGGACTCAAAGTTTTTGGCTCTTCAGCATTTGGGGTCAACAGATTTTGGCCCCCGTTGCGCCAAATTTCAAGATGGCTGGTGTGGCCTCTGAAGGTGGAGGCTCCAGCAGCTAACCTCAGGAGGAAAAATTCGGAGACTATACCGTTAGCCAAATGAGTGAAAATGTTCCCAGTTTTGCTGCTGTTACAGCCTGGCACAGAAGGCGAGGATCCAGAGCCAGGCACCTCGCTGAGCTGCTTGAGTGTGGCTGTTTGTTCGTTCATTCAGCCACTACAGCTGCTATCTTGAGTGTTGCTCTTGTCTGATGCTATGCTAGAGCATACTGGCAGCTCTGGGAGCGTCTCCAGTTGTGTTTTCTGTTGTCTGTGTGAGATGGAACAAGGCCTATTGTATGGTTGCCATGTGTCAGCAGAGGCAGGAAGAAACTATCTTGGACACATGGCCTATTGCTCAGGAGAGGACCTCCATGTCCTCAGTGGCAGGAAGATGCCATCTTAGCTATTTTTGTTTGACACTGAAAAACAATGGACATGGCTTTGGGTGAGATAAAGGACATTTTTGTCCTAGGTAACTTTGCTTTTCCCTGGTTTGTTAAATAAATATCATTGTTGTTATTCCCTGAACCTGAGTAGTCTTGTTATTGTGCGCATGGGTTAAGAATTTATTTATTTATTTATTTATTTATTTATTTATTTATTTAATCTTCAGGTTTAGAAAGCTTTTTTTTTTTTTTTTTAAGATTTATTTATTTATACAAGCACTGGGTACTGTCAGAAGCGCGGGAGGGTGAGAGAAATCACCCAGCCAGAGCGGGGAGCAGAGCAGGCAGAAGGACCGAAGTACACTGCTGAGGGGAGCAGCGGTTGGCAGGAGAGGTCTGCACGCCATGCGGGACCCTCCTTTGGTGGCCGGGGAGCAGCCGGGATCGCACTGGCGCTGCAGAGGCTGCGGACAGCTGCGCAACCCAGCGCCCAACCGCTGCGCCACCGTGGAGGCCCTCAGGTGAAGAATTTATACAGTGACTGGTAAACAATTTGGGTGGTGTCCTTGGCCAGTTTTAGTGCCACTTGCCCTATATCAAAGCCTCTCTTGATTCACTCAAACTTCAGTCTGATTGGATGCTGTGTCTGATCATTAAAGCACCAGAGTGCAAACTCTGTCTGACATTCTCTTCAGGAATATAAAGTTGTTTGGAATAATTTAGAAACAGGCTCATTTAAATGTTTTCAGTTTTTTTTTTTTTTGACTGTGTGAAGAATGTCATATTCATTTGGGAAAAATTATTATGTTGGAAAATTACTTACAATACATACAAATGGAATTCAGTTTACATACTTATGTGAAAACTTGAACTAAAAAAAGTAAAAGAAAACTATTTATAGATACGCCATACTCTTATCAGTTTTTTACTGAGATTTATGATTGACAGTATGATGGTAGCTTAAAAGATGGTGTGACCCCAGATTATTGAAGGATAGTTATCCAGAAATATGAAAGTGAATAAGGATTTTATGAAGAGGAAAATGCTGGGGGAAGAGTAGAAAGATAATGAAAAGTTCCAATCATTATATGAAAATCTTGAATCATCTACAGTTACTTGGAGTGTTGTTAAAATCTCCGCTTGGATTGTTGTTAAAATGAGATGACCCTGCTTTGCCCCAGGTGTGCCAAGTGATAGCAGGGAGCAATAATTTGCATTTTTAATAAGCACAACTAGGACTTTAACATTTACATTAAAATTTGAAAACTGTAATATGTGATAGCAGTACCTGAATTCGAGAAACAGAATTTCGCAAACTCTTTTACAAAGAATAACCTGGTGTCCTATGAATAAGGGGAGGATTAGAAATGAAGAATAGAACCCAGTGAAAAGATTGATGTAATAATCTGTCAACTTCAATCAGGCCTTTGTTGCTAAACTGTCTTGTCCAGATCACTAAGAATCTTTAGCTTGCCAAATTGCTTATTCTCAGCCTAAATCTTAGCAGGGTTTGAAAAAAAATATAATCTACCCCAAAACATTGAGTTTTTAGTTCCAAAGAAATCACCTCCATTTAATTTTCTTTTTCTTCTGTGCTCCTCTTTTCCTCTGTCTACTCTACAGGACCCTCCAGAACCTGACATTGTCTCTTTCTTTTTCTAGGCTTCACTTTGAAGTGCTTTATTATCTGTGGACTGCCATATTATTATTGCACATCCTCTAGTTTTCTTTTCCTTTGCATCTAATATGTTCAACAACACACTCACAATCTCTGTTTTTTTTTTTTTTTTAAAGAGGCACGTATTTTATTCATTTATTTATTTATTTGTTTGTTTGTTTTTGTTTATACATGCTCTGGGTACAGTCAGAAGCGCGGGAGGGTGAGAGAATCCACCAGAGCCAGAGCGGGGAACAGAGCAGGCAGAAGGACCGAAGTACACTGCTGAGGGGAGCAGCGGGCGGCAGGAGAGGTCTGCGCGCCATGTGGGACCCTCCTCCAGTGGCCGGGGAGCAGCCAGGGATCTAACCGGCGCCGCAGAGGCCGCGGGCAGCTTCGCAACCCAGCGCTCAACCGCTGCGCCACTGGGGAGGCCCTCACAATCTCTGTTTTGATCTCTAAAGGGAATTTCAAAAGTTTATGTTTAAAAAGAGGCCCTCCTAACCCAAACCTGCTGTTCAACTAGTCTTATTCATCTGAGATAATGATACTTTCACTTCATCAGGCCTTTATTTTCTATACTCCCATCCCCACCCACATTTCATGATTGATCCATGAGAAAGCCCACCACAACTTTCTTTAAAGTATATCTCAACTATCACATCTTCTCACCAATGGTTATCAGTCCAGTTTTAGCTGTCAACACCACCTATATCTAGACAATACCGCTACTATCCTAAATGATATCCCTGCCCTATTCTAGTCTCACATGGTAAATTTTTCAGTGATTCCAAGTCATATTAAGAACATAAATCAGAAAATATTGCTCTCTTCATCAAAATTTTCTTGTGGCTATCACACTGAAAATAAATCCCATAGGTCTTACCCCAAAAACCCACAAGTTTCTATATTGCTCTTGGTGATAACCCCCACACTTTAGTTTGGCTTCTGCTACTTCAAACACATTGTTCTTGGTTTTTAATAAATGGAGTTTATTTTCCTGCAGAGGTTGTCATTTATAGTTTTCTATATTTGGAATACTCTTCTCCCAGATATCAGCGGGTCTTTTTTCCTCATTATTCTGCTCTCTGATCATATATAACTTCCTTTGAATATGCTTTCATGACCACCTCACTTAAAAAAAATAAAATCCTCTATGTTAGTGTACATTGCCTGATCATGCTTTATATTATTTATAACATCATAACATTAACATTGCATCACATAGATATTTGCTAACTTTTTATGTATTCTGTCTTCCACATAGAAATATAAACTCCATGGAAGTAAGTACTTTACTTATTCACTTTTGTTTATACCTTATACTCAGAACAACCTAGTATATAGAAGGCAGAAAATCTTTTATTAACTGAGTGATTCTTAATATATAGCGTGTACAAGCCTTTGCAATGGTTTGATGAACAAAGGTAGTGAGAAAAAAGTAAAAGATGACACTGTCTTGTGAAATTAAAAGTAATTTTTAACTAGCAGAGCTTAAAATTATACTATACTATGATAGTATGAAGAACCAGAAAACATACAAAGAAATCAGCATTTCTACTAAAAAAGACAATAGAAAGAAGAAAATCGCTAGCCTATGCAAATGAATGGGATAGAGATGTCATAAATAGTTCTGGGTTTGAAGAGTTCTTGAAAGTGAAATTGCTATGGGACAGGAGGTGAAGGAGAAAACAAAATGGGAAGAGATAAGTTGAACATATATTCTAGGAATAGGAATAGAAAATAAAAATCATGAAGATTTGGAAAAACTACAAATAATTAAACAGACTAAATCATGGGATAGGATATTAGGAAAAGTTGGAAGATATGAAAAATAAGATGGAAAAATATATCCCAGGTTATTTCTAGCCTTTCAGATGATACTTAATTGTTGGATATTAATTGTAAAGGATGGTGGGCACTGGAAGAATTTGAAGCAGAGAGGATAAATGCATTGTGATTATCTAATAGAAATTCTGATTTATTTGCATGTTTTCTGGTTCTTCATGATATCACATGAAACATCATATGATATCATGATATATCATATATATCATATATCATGATATATGAAGCAATATTAGTTAAAATCAATTTTCACCAATTTCATAAAAGCATAACTGAGAGTTCCAGATAATCTCAACTCCAAACTTGGGAGTTCATGGGGCAGATATATCTCTCCATGCTTCCTAGAAGTTGGGGCAAGGACATATTGCTCTTTCCATTGGATGCTACCGCCCAGGATTTTGATTCCTGAGGAACAAATTGTATTCTTGGTGGCAGCAGAATAATCTGGAGTCTGACTTTGGTATTTAAGATGTATGCATTGCAGTAATAGCCTGTAGCAGTAAAGATAGCATTCCTAGTCCTAGGAGTTTTAAAAGGTTTTTATAGTTTATATATGTATACACATATTTTATAATAAGGTGACTGTTGCAACTCTCAGAAGTCAGAAAAGTCATAGAGAGATACGAACTGTGGTAGGATTAAGGCAGGAACTATATACTGAAAATCAAAAGATAATTTTGTAAAAATTAAAAATTTTCTTTTTTTTAAAGAAACTTTTTTTTGCACTAAAGAACTGGGGTGTAGACCAGAGGTGCAGGGAGTCAGAGGATTCACCAGAGACAGAGTAGGAAGCAGAACAGGTAAATTTACTGAAATACACTGCTAAAGGGAGTAGCGGGTAAGACAGAAGAAGTCTGCTGCACCATATGTGGCTTAGCTCCCTGGACTGAGATATAACTTGGGTCATAGTGGTGACAGCACTGAGAATTAACCCCTAGACCACCAAGGAGGCCAAAATTTAAAATTTTCTGAAACTTGCTGATGAAAATTTAAAATTTTATGGAACTTGCTGATAGGGAAAAATTATATTGAAATTTATTCTTATGGTTTCCAAAATTGAACTTCATAAATTTAAGGACTGACTTTCATTATATTCCTGGTCAACTAACGTATGAAAAATGCATGTCAGATTAGATAAGTGTAGACAATCCAATAACATGAAATTTAGTTGCATTGGTCAAATTAAAGGGGTGTTATCATATTTACACGTAATGATATATAGAGAGGAAATTTGAAGTGAAGTGCTCATCTCTTCAGAGTGAATTAATTGTTATAGCTAATCTGCAGTCAAATGGTTTACAAAGAATTCTCAGGTAAAGTTAAATGAACTTGATTACAATCATTGTAGTGCTGAATTTAGAAATAATAATGTAAGCATAAAATAACCTGTAAGCTCCCTCTTTAATTAGCACAATCATAACATCGAATAGCTAACTAGTGAACTTTTCTAATATATTTTTAGTAATTATAGTTACAGCACAGAACTTTTATCAAAGTTTTATCTATTCATAAGACCTGAAACCATAAAATATATAGAAGGAAATATAGGTGAAACACTACATGATATACACATCAGTAACATCTTTAAAGATACATCACCCAAAGCAGTGATAGTGAAAGCAAAGACAAACAGCTGGGACTACATCAAATTAGAGCTTTTGTACATCAAAAGAGACAGTAACCAAAACAAAGAGACACCCCACCGATTGGGAGAAAATTTTTGCACACAAAACTAATGATAAAGGACTGATCACAAATATCTACAAAGAGCTGATGAGACTCATCAAAAACAAAGTAAATACTCCAGTCAAAAAAAATGTGCAAAAGAGCTAAAAATGAACTTCACCAAAGAGAAAATGCAAATGGCTAACAAGCATATGAAAAACTGTTCAACATCATTTGTAATCAGGGAAATTCAAATCAAAACTACAATGAGATACTATTTTACAATAGAGAGAATGGCACATATTAAAAAAACTAGGAATGACAAATGTTGGCGAGGATGTGGAGAAAAAGGAACTCTCCTGCACTGCTGGTGGGAGTGCAAAGTGGTCCAATCACTATGGCAAGCTGTGTGTAGATTCCTCAACCTGCTAAAGATGGAGCTTCCATATGATCCAGCATTTCCACTCCTAGGTATTTATCCAGAGGATACAGAAACATTAATTCAAAAGGGACCTGAACCCCTATGTTTATAGCAGCATTATTTACAATAGGTAAGCTATGGAATCAACCCAAATGCCCCAAAATAGATGACTGGATCAAGAAGATGTGGTACATATACACAATGGAATATTACTTGGCAATCAAAAAAGAGAAACTCCATGCAATTTGCAGCAACTTGGATGGAGCTGGAAGGGATCATGCTCAGCAAAATAAGTCAGAAAGAAAAAAGAAAAATACCGGATGGTCTCACTCATAGCAAGCATTTAGAAAACCTAAATAAGGGACCAGGAGAAAGACTAATTATAATAAAGTGAAAATCAAAATCAGCAAGCAACTATAAACCAGAGACACACTACTGGGGTGGGGAGAGGAGGGACTAGGATCAAAACAAGGGGGCTGGGTGGGAATTGTACAGAGACTATAACCAAGATGAAAATGCATACATTGTACAAAAATGAAAAATGATGTAAAAAATGTATAAACTAAAAAAAAATAAGAATGTACAGTGGAAAAAAATAAATAAATCTTTAAAAAAAGTTTTGTCTATTAATTTTAATGGTTCCTGTTCTGTGTTTATGTTAGGCCTAAATAACAACTGAACTTTATAGCTGGACTATATTTAAAATTTACTCTTCAAATTTTAAATATCACACATTTGATTACAAACATTATAATATAATGTATGTTAGTCCACACACCCAATATATTTAACATCTCCAATGTATATTTTATTGAAAGTGATTTAATAAGCATCAATGGAAATTATTATTTGCGTATAAAGTTACATGGCAGTGCTAACATCATACAAACTCTGTAATAGCATGGCTTATTTCTCTCTCTCTCTTTTTTTAAAGATTTATTTATTTATTTATTTATTTATAAAAGCACTGGGTACAGTCAGAAGCATGGGAGGGTGAAAGAATTCACCAGAGCCAGAGCAGGGAGCAGAACAGGCAGAGTGATGCAATACACTGCTGAGGGGAACAGTGGGTGCGGTAGGAGAGGTCTGTCATGCCATGTGGCACTCTCTCAGGCGGCTGGGGATCGAACCAGCACTGCAGAGGCTGTGGGCAGCTTTGCAACCCAGCACTCAACTGCTGCGCCACCAACCAGGGAGGCCCTATTTCTCTTTTTAAAAATATTTATTTATGCATACAAGAGCTGGGGTATAGGCCAAGGTGCAGGGAGTAAGAGGATTCACCAGAGGCAGAGTGGGGAACAGAACAGGCAGACTGATGAAATACACTGCTGAAGGGAATAGCGGGCTAGCAGCATAGGTCTGCTACACCATGTAGTTTGCTCCCTGGCTGGCTGGGGATGGAACTCTTGCTGCAGAAGCTGTGGATAGTTTCACAGTGTTGTGCTTAACCCTTTGCACCACCAGGGAGGCCCCAATAGCATGACTTTTTCTAATATTTAAACACTTTGATGCATAAATTATAGCTACACTAGTATGGGTAGTCCATAGCAAGCTTTCATCAAGAGACTAAAAACAGGGGCCTCCCTGGTGGCACAAGGGTTAAGATGCAACCAATGAAGCTATCTGCAACCACTGCAGCATGAGTTTGATACCCTGCCAGGGAGCTACCCATGTGGTGCATTAGACCTCACCTGACTCACTTGCTGCTCCCCTCAGCAGTGTATTTTGGTCCATTTGCCTGTTCTGCTCCCCACTCTGTCTCTGGTGAATGCTCTCACCCTCCACACCTCTGGCCTTTACCCTGGTTCATGTATGCATAAATAAATAAATCTTTACAAAAAGAGACTAAAAACAACTAGAAATAAAATTCTAGAGGTAAAGAAAATAGCAAGTTCAGTTGCTTAAAATGAGGACAATCACATTATTTTCACACAAAAGTTGGTGTTCAGGAAACAGGTCTCTTGAATAAACCAATTTTCTCCATGACTTAGTAGAGACAGTTAGTCTGCAAACAATCCTGACTACTACTAGCACTTGAACTTTAAATACTGTGATGTCAGGATTTAACCTAACAGCTCATATGACTCACTCAGGGCTGCTACAGAAACATGCACGATGTGTTCAATAATGATTCTGTTTGTATTAAAGGAACATTCTTCAAGGCAGCCTTCATGACTTTAAGATAGGAAACCTTTTTTCATAAAAGATAAGAACTGTGGAAAATTCAGCATTTTGTAAAGAAGATCATTAACCAGATGGCTGATAACACACAAGGCACTAGGTATTGGTAGGTATTGGTGAACCGAGCTAAAAGTTTGAGAGTGGAACATGTTAGACATGATTAAATATGGCTCTTCCTAATCAATAGTGAGGACATAATTATTTTTCTCAAGGTTAGTTAGGCAGGGTTTCTTTAGGGGACAGAGCCAGAGTGAAGGCGAATAAGAAGACAAACTAGCGTATCATGCATTTTAAAACACAGGAGACTATTAGGCACTTTGGCACACTTAAAAAAACAGACTGCAATTTTATTAGTTGTCTTATCAGGGAACTATTAGACAAGGTCAAGAAGGCTTATGTGAACTGATGAGTATATTTAAGTAATGTCTCTCTGCTTCACCAAGTTGCTCAATAATAGGTGCCAGATTTTCATGTCTTTGAACAAAACATCTTACATCAGTTTCCTTAATGTATTACTCAAGCCTGCTTTTTAAAGAATGTCATCAGGGGCCTCCCTGCTGGCGCAAGGTGTTAAGTCTCAATACTATGAAGCAATCTGCAGCCACTGCAGCATGAGTTCAATCCCTCACCAGGGAGCTAACCGACATGGTGCAGCAGACCTCTCCTGTCTGGCCCGCTGCTCCCCTCAGGAGCACTCCCCTCCCCACTCTGTCTCTGGTGAATCCTCTTACCCACCACACCCCTGGCCTACACCACAGCTCGTGTATGCATAAACAAATAAAATAAATCTTTAAAAAGAGGATTTTTTTCATCAGTGCAAACTATCAATGATTAATTAATAAATGTTTTCAATCACGATGAATCCAAACTGTTCCAACCAGTGACTGTAAGTCATAATGCTCAGAAATATGCACTTGAGTAAGTGTAGATTTTTGTAAATTTGTCACCCACAAATCAGACCCTTATAAGGGAGGAAAAATGACCTAGTACCATCAAGCATATGGATTTCTTAGCTTTCTTAAAAATGTTAAATAGCTCTTCTCTTTCCCTTTTCTCCCCTTGCTCTAAGTATTTTATACATTCTTTGAGACAACATTGATTATAAAATATAAATAATTAATTTGAAACATATAAATATTAATAATCATGGTAAGAATGGTTATGAGAGTCTTTCAAGTGTGATGAGATGTCCGAGAAGGTTCTCAACATCAGAGATGGATGATTTGAGTGCATATGTGAAACTTCCAGACTCTGTACATTTAACTTCAGATACAACAGCATGCAGAGGGATTTCAAACTTTCAGGAACAAATAATTTCAAATTGTGCTTATAGAAAAATAGTAGTTTTATGAATCTATTTTCCCTCAATGTACATGATAGAATTTCTTATTCAGAAAGATTTTTCCCAGAGAACATACAACATTCTTCCAATAACCTAAATTTCTAACAATAAGTCCATTAAAATATTTCTTTTTACTTTTATTCCTCAAAGTTTAACTTATTCCTATAATAGACCTGGAAAAGCAAATAATTACTTTCAAAAAAAAGTAGGTGTTATCTATAGTAAATATTAAGTGGTCAAAATTTCATCTGCAATTGCATTAGTAACATAATAAATGTAATCATATTAAAAACTTAAATAAAGTCTGAAAAAAGCCATTGGTATTATTTACTAGCCTTTATTTATTTATACTTTAATATAAAGCACCATCAACAATATTTTTTCCCAACATTTTTTCTCAAAGCCCTTAAGTCAATTTTCTGAATTAGAAAAAAAAAATAGTTTTTAATAGGACAGTGGGTGATTTTTAGCAGTTTTTAATAATTGATATTTTTATAATGAGTTTATTGTTAATGTGTTTAAATTTTATGATACTTGTACCTAACATAATTGGTTACTTGGCAAGACCATTCCTCTTAGGCAAGATGAGGAACATAACATATGTTTTGGAATTTGGTCAATGATATTTTTATCTCTAGCTCTGTCATCTCTTTATCTGTATCTCTCTATTATCATCTATATCATTTATATCTCTTTGGTCAATGAAAGAGAGAAAGAGCAAGACATAGAGGGAGAGAGAGAGACAGGCAGACAGAAGAAAAACACACAGTAATAGATAAACAGAGGGAAGAGAGATTTTAAGCAAAGCCCCATTGTTAAATACTGTTGACATGTGTATGAGTCAGTGTTAAAAAAAAAATAACCTTCAAATCTCTGTGGCTTAAAAAGCAGAGGTTAATACGTTGCTCTTGTAACATGATCATTGGCTGGGAATATACTTCGCATTACATCATTTTCACTTTGAGGCCTGACAGTTTAACCACTTCTTTGAGAACTGAGAGCTAAAGTGGCAGAAGAACGAGGCATATAACACAGCATACACTCGAACATTTTTATATGACCACAAAAAGTTACATGAATGCATTTGACTTCAATTGATGAATATAATTTCCCTGCAGGGATGGAGGATGTTAGATATTTGTGAATTGTTAGACATTCTGTCACATCACATTAGCCACTCAAGTCTTAGAGGAAACTGGAGAGATGGTGCTCAGTGGTCTAGTCACCGGTTACATGACAGAATGACACAAGATCAGATATAAATCAAGAAGGAAATCTTTATTCCCTGATACTTACTTGGGAATTACAAGTCTCATCAAGTCGATAATTTACATTCTTACTGCAAAAATTTTCTTGAATTTATATACTGCAAATGTATTATTTTGCCCAATGACTTTTCAGTATTGAGTTGATGAGAAAAAGAATAATCAGCTCCCAGAAGGATCCACTGCTCGTGTAGTGTTTGCATGTACTCCCATTCATATACTTCCTTTGAGAAACATATGCTCAGCTGAAGTAGAAAATCATGAAATTTAAGAATTAGAAGGTAATTTGACTTCTTATGGTAAAATTACCATATTTTATAGGTGAAAATAGGCAAATCTCCAAAGAACACATGCAGATGGCCAACAGACATGAAAAAGCTTCATGATCACTTATCATCAGGGAAATGCAAATCAAAACCAGAATGAGATACAATTTCACAACTGTGAGAATGGCACATATTAATAAATAAAGAAGAAAATGAATAGCAAGTGCTGGTGAGGGTGTGAAAAAAAGAAAACTTCTTACACTGTTGGTGGGAATATAGATTTGTCCAGTCACTATGAAATGCTGTGTGGAGATTCCTTAAAACACTCACAATGTATCTGCCTATGACTCAGAAATTCTACCTCTAGGTCCCTACCCAAAGAACACAATAATACCAAATCAAAAGGAAACCTGCACTCCTATGTTTACTGCAATGCTCTATACGCAATAGAATACTACTAGACGGTCGAAGAAAGTAAACATATACCTTCTGCAGCAACATGATTGGAACAGGAAGGTATTAAACAAAGCAAAATAAGTCAGAGGAGAAAGGTAAATACCAGATGTTTTCACTTATACCTGGTATATAAAGAAACCAAACGAAAGGTGAGACAAAGGCAAACCTTGAAAGCTGGCCATAAATCTGAGGCATCCAGGAGGGGAGAGGAAGGAGAAGAGAGAAGGATGGGGGTGGGGTGGGGGGCTGAAACAGGAGCACATTTGACTATGACTCAGGCTACCAGATGTGTGATGTGATGGGGTGGGAACAAAGAGGAGAGGGGAGTCTAATGGAGGATTACTGGTGAAATAACATGCAGTTGTACAGGTGTACATTTATACTCCTGACATATACTGTGAAATAAACGTAACTTTAAAAAATGTATATAACCTTAAAAATAAATAAAAGTATAAAAATAAAAGTCTAAATAAAAGTCTAATAATCTCCTAAAAGAGGTTAGTGGTATGATAATCAACCTCCAGGATAGTCACCAATGATCAGATTATCATCTCCTTGTATTTATGTCCTTGTGGAGTCCCCTCCAACATTAATTAAAAGCTGACTTGTATGTTCAGTGGAATGTGATAAATGTGACCATTTAAAATGTTTAAGAGAGGATCACAAAGCCTTCAGCTTGATATCTTAAAATTCTTCCTTCAGGTGATTCCAGTCATGTTGTCAAGCATTCAAGAAGAACTACGGAGAGGCCAGCCTGGAGAGGATCCACTTGGTGGAGACCAATTTATCAACAATGTGAATTAAGAATGTTAAGAATGAATCATCCAATCCCAGTTAAGCCTTCAGATATTTGAAGGTCCAGCTGCCATTGTACTTCTGAACCTTATGAAAGACCTGGAGACAGAGTTGCCTAACTCAGCTGCTCACTAATTCCTAGCATATATAATATATAATATAATATAATTGATATAATGCAATATGTAGTATAATATTAATCAACCTTATGAGATAGTGACAATGATCATTGTTATATTAACTATTATGTTTTGAGATGATTTGTTTCATAGCAGTAGATTACTAATCCAGAGAGTAACTCCACAACATAGTGAGAGGTATACAATTAATTGATCTTTGATTAGTTTCTGAATTCCCAAATTCTGAGATTTGATGTTAGACTATTGTGATTTTTACATGAGCAAATGTTACCATCATCACATGCTTATTTTCTGTTGTATTATCTAATATTTCATTCTCTCCAAAAAAATTCTCATAGCATGAAATTATCCTATCATGTCCCTACTAAAACTAAACAATTAATATTTATACTACATTCTTCTCCAACTAGCAAACCATTTTTAGGATCTACTTTAGAGGAAAACTCTACAATAGAGTCATGTGTTAGTTGCGTGTTTATTCAACTGTAATTCTTTCTTGCATTCACCAAGTCATACTGTAATCTACACATCTCTGAAAACATTTACAAGAAGACTACTAGTGATCCACATTTTGTCAAATTCAACAGATGATTCTTGAGACATTAAAATGTTACTCAATGTTTCCATAGCAGTAGACAGTGGATGATTAACTCCTCCTTGAAATACTTACTTCAGTAGGGGTCCCAGACACCCAATAGTCTTGAAAATGCCCCTACCTAATTGTCTCATTTTACTTTCTTACTTATAGTCATAAGTCAGATTTGCTAGAACTCAGTTTGGACTTTTCTTTCTTATCAGCATTAACTTCCCTTTGATCTCAGCCAGTGCCATGACTGATGACTCTCGAATAAATGTTTCTCATGCTCAACTTTCCCTTGAGCTCTAAGTCAAAGTGTCTGGCTACCCAGCTGTCAGCTATGTTCAGATATCTAGTAGGCTTGGCAAATTTAATATTAATAAACACAAACTCTTTATTTCCTACTGTAAGCCTTCTTATTCTTAGTTATTTTCATTCAGCAAGTTGAATAAGTATATCTGGTTCTCTTGTTTTCACCACTTATTTATGTGAACTTCGCTAGAGACATAATTGTATCTTACATTTCTTATATAAACTCTAACCTATTTATACCATATATTCCTATTAACTATGTCATGAATAAGTCTGTGTGTCTGTTCTAGCCACTGCCCTAGCTAAGACATTACCACACTTCTTTGGACTAGTTAGGTTTGCTTCTAATTAATCTCCTTGCATCATTTCTTATACATTCTATTTTCTGCATAGCAGTCAAAGGAATACTTAAAACTCTCCAGTGTCTTCGCATAGAGTTAGAATAATAATTGTGCCATGATCTCATACCCCTTTGATTCATTGAATTTCCTGTATGTGAAACACTCAAAACAAAATCCCACCTCAAGGCTTCACACAAATATATTCCCTCCATAGAAATGGCCTCTCTCATATATTCACAGGCTTCACTCCCCTATATTCATCAAATTGTTGTAAAAAAATAAAGTCTTGAATAAGCCATTCGTAATCATCCTATTTAAATATATTATTCATATTTATAAACAACCTGATTTGATAGTGTTCATAACATTTATTGCCTTCTTTTATATTAAATTGATATTAATTGCATTGTTTGTTTCCCAAGCAGAATATAAACTTAATGGCAATGAGATAGGGACTTTCTCTTTTCATCAGTGTACCGCCTAAATTAGTGTTGGACATACTGTGTCATAAATTATAGGTTTTAATGAATGAGTGACATTTTTGCTTGAGTCCTCAAGAAGGCCCTTCAGAAAGTAGATTTTGTTTTTTTTTTAAGATGTATTTATTTATGCATACAAGAACTGGGCTAGTGTGGGGGATGAGAGGATTCCCCAGAGACAGAGTGGGGAACAGAACAGGCAGATTGACTGAAATACAGTGCTAAGTGGAGCAGTGGGCAAGTCAGAAGAGGTTTGTTGCACCATGTGGGTATTTCACTGGCTGGGGATTGAACTCGTGCTGCAGTGGCTGTGGATATCTCCATAAATTGCATCTTAACGACTTGTGCCACCCAGGAGGCCAGAAAGTAAATTTGAATTCTCATCATTCTGTTTCTAACGCTGAGTCTTTTTGTACATAATGGGTGCTCCCCAAATGTAGATCTAATAAATGGAAATGTGACTAATATAGAGACATATATCAAGAGTAAGTGGAGAGCCCAAGACTTGCCTGATGATCCTATGTCATTTCTGCCTCTAAGCACCATGCTATAGGCATGGCAAACCCTGAAGAGTATATTTTGAAGAAGTAGATAAATGTCCTAATAAACCGATGAATGAATGTTTGTACTTAGAAAATATGAGAAGAAAGAAGAGACAGTTGCTAATCCCACATATATCAGTCAGAAATAATGAGGGGCCTCCCTGGTGGTGCAGGGGATAAGACACAACTCTGAAGCTATCTGCAGCCACTACAACAGTAGTTCCAGCCCCAGCCAGGGAGCTACCCACATGGTGCAGCATACCTCTGCTGACTCAATGGCTGCTCCCTTCAGCAGTGTATTTCAGTCAATCTGCCTGTTATGTTCCCCACTCTGTCTCTGGTGAATCCTCTCACCTCCCATACCTCTGGACTGTACCCCAGTTCTTGTATGCATAAATAAATAAATCTTTAAAAAAATAAATAATGAGAAAAACAATATGAAATTAATACTTTCCAAAATAAAAAAAAATACATAAAGATTAGGCAGAAGCCAACTCGCATAAGATTAAATGAATTAAACCCTGGTTGAGCTAAAATCAGACAATTTAAAGGTGGTACACAGAAAAGGAAAAATAAAAGGACAGCAAGTTAAGTACATAGCAGAGTCATTTAACATTTTTTTTTTTAATGATAAGGATTGAGGATTATTAAGCATGCTTCCATGTAGAGAAAATATAAAGTGATAACTACATTTTGAAGTGAATATGCTTTTAAAATTATTTTAGGGTCTTAAGGAAACAAATTGAATCTGTCTAAACAAAGCAAAATCCCAGGGAACATGTATGATCTAAAATCATTAGTGATACTTGTACTCTTTAGCTAGTCTTGGGCTTTGTTATCTTTAAATCACAGCTGGTAGCTGATGATAATTAAGGATTACAATTTATTTTTTGTAATTCAATTTTATTAGATGTGTATGTATATGTGTATATATATATATATATATATATATATATATATACACATTCACATCATTCTTCATTTTTGTACAATGCATGCTTTCTGCTCTCAGGTGTAGTCCCTGCAAAATTCCTACCACCAATTCACCCGTGTACCATCACTGTAGCCCCTTGTGTAAGAACACATTCCCTCCCCTGTTTTGATCCCTCTCCCTCTCTCTCCCCTTTGGAGTATCTCTGATTAATAGTTGCCTGTTAATTTTGTTTTTTAACTTATTATAGTTATTTTTTCCCTGGTCCCTTATTTTTTTTTTTTACAGTAAAATAATTCACAATTTTTTTAATTTTTTTTACCAAGTATTGAAAATGTATATATATTATATAGTATGTATGCACACAATTCTCCATACTAAAGCAAGTTACCCAAGTATTTTACATATATGCATGTGTGTGTGTGTTTGAGATACTTTCTTTAGAAAACAATTTAAAATTTTTTCTTATTTATTTATTTATTTTTTATTATAAATTATATTTTTATATTCCCCATACAATTGCGACCCCCTTATTTGACAGCATTCAAAAAAGATAAACACATGCAATTTGCAGCAACATGGATGGCGCTGGAAGGGATCATGCTCAGCGAAATAAGCCAGAAAGAAAAAGAAAAATACCGGATGGTCTCACTCACAGCAGGAATCTAGAAAACTTAATTAAGGGACCAGGAAAAAGAATAACTATAAGAAAGTAAAAATCAAAATCAACAAACAACTATGAACCAGATACACTCTGAGGGGGGTAGGGGGCGGGGAGGGGAGGGATTGGGGCCCCTGGTCCCTTATTTGGATCCCCTACATTCCTTCTTTCTATACGTGAAACCATTCAATATTTTTCTTATCCTTGTGACTTATTTCACTGAGCATAATCCCTTCGAGCTCAAACCATGTTGCTACAAATTGCATGAGTTTATCTTTTTTGATTGCTGAATAGTATTCCATTGTGTATAAATACCACATCTTCTTGATCCAGTCATCTATTTTTGGGCCTTTGGGTTGTTTCCATATCTTACCTATTGTAAATAGTGCTGCAATGAACATAGGTGGGCAGGTATCCTTTTGAATTCATGTTTTTGTGTCCTTTGAGTAGATTCTTAGGAGTGGAATTGCTGGGCCATATGAAAGCTGCATTTTTAGTAGTTTGAGGAAACTCCATACAGCTTTCCATAGTGGTTGGACCAGTTTGCATTCCCAACATTTGTTGTTTGCTAGTTTTTTTTTGTTTTTTTTTGTTTTTAATATGTGCCATTCTTGCTGGTGTAAGATGGTATCTCTTGTGGTTTTAATTTGCATTTCCCTGATTACAAGTGATGTTGAACTTTTTTTTTTTTTTTCATATACCTGTTGGCCATTTGTATTTCTTCTTTGGAGTGGTGTCTTTTAGCTCTTCTGCCCATTTGTTGTCTGGATTGTTTACTTTGTTTTTGTTGACTTGAGAGAACTTTTTGTGGATCTTTGTGATTAATCCCTCATCAGTAGTATTGTGTGGGAAAATATTTTGCCAATCAGTAAGGTGTCTCTTTGTTTTGGTTACTGTCTCTTTTGCTGTACAGAAACTTTTTAATTTGATGTCGTCCCAGCTATTCATCTTTTGCTTCACTTTCTCTGCTTTGGGGGATGTGTCTTTAAAGATGTTACTGAGATGGGCCTCCCCTGGTGGCGCAGCGGTTGAGCGCTGGGCTGGGAGGCTGCCTGCAGCCTCTGCAGCGCCAGTTTGTTCCCCGGCTGCAGGCAAGGATCCCACCAAAAAAAAAAAAAAAAAAAAAGATGTTATTGAGATGTATGTCATGTAGTGTTTTGCCTATATTCTCTTCTATATATTCTATGGTTTCAGGTCTTATGTCCAGTCTTTTATCTATTTTGAGTTGGTTTTTGTGCATGGTGTGAGGTAGTGGTCTAGTTTCATTCTTTTGCATGTAGTGGTCCAGTTTTCCCTGCACCATTTATTGAACAAACTATTCTTCTTCTTCCATTGCATATTCTTTGCACCCTTGTCAAAGATTAGTTATGCATAAATATGTGGGTTTATTTCTGGGTTTTCTATTCAGTTCCATTGATGGGTGTGGCTGTTTTTGTTCCAGTATCATGCAGTTTTTTTTTTTTTTTTTTTTTAAGAGGCATGTATTTTATTTATTTGTTTGTTTGTTTTGTTTATACATGCACTGGGTACAGTCAGAAGCGCGGGAGCGTGAGAGAATTCACCAGAGCCAGAGCATGGAGCAGAGCAGTCAGAAGAACCGAAGTACACTGCTGAGGGGAGCAGCCGGGGGCAGGAGAGATCTGCGCCATGTGGGACCCTCCTCCTGTGGCAGGGGAGCAGCCGGGGATCAAACCGGCCCCGGAGAGGCAGCAGGCAGCTTCACAACCCAGCGCTCAACTGCTGTGCCATCGGGGAGGCCCACCATGCAGTTTTAATTATTGTGGGTATGTAGCATAGCTTGAAGTCTCGGCATGTGATACCTCCATTCTTTTTGGTTAGGAGAGCTTTGGTTATTCAAGGTTTTTGTTGTTCCATATGAATTTCATCAATATTTGTTGAAGAGGGTCATTAAAATTTTTATTGGAATAGCATTGAATCTGTGAATTGCTTTTGGTGGGGCAGCCATGTTAATTCCCCTGAACCATGAACAGGGGATATCTTTCCATTTCTTTGTGTCTTCTATTTCTTGTAACAAAGTTCTATAGTTATATTTGTATAGGTCCTTCACCTCTTTTGTTAGGTTTACTGCCATGTATTTGATTTTTTTTTGTTTCATTTATAAAAGGGATGGTTTTCTTGATTTCTCCTTATTCAGATTGATCATTTGCATATAGGAAGGCTACTGATTTTTGTGTGTTGTTTTTGTATCCTGTTACTTTACTAAACTGATTGATTCAGTGTGATTAGTTCTTCTGTGGAGTTTTTTGGGTTCTCTCTGTATATTATCATATCATCTGCAAATAGTGATAGTTTTACTTCTTGCCCTATTTGGATTCCTTGTATGTATTTCTCTTGTCTTATTGTTCTAGCTAGCACTTCCAGTATGACATTAAAAAGCAGTGATGAGAGTTGACATCCTCGTCTCATTCCAGATCTTGATTAAAGGCTTTAGCTTTTCACCATTGAGAATGATATTGGGTAATGGCTTGTCATATATGGCCTTTATTATGTTAAGGTATACTCCTTCTATCCCGAGAACTTCAAGGGCCTTCATCATAAATGGATGTTGAACTTTGCCAAATGCTTTTTCAGCAACTATTGTTACGATCATATGATTTTCCTTTTTCTTTTTGTTGATGTGTTGGCTTGGATTCATTGATTTTTGGATGTTGAACCAACCTTGTACCCCTGGAATAAATTCCATTTGGCCATGGTGAATTATTATTATTTTTTTTTGATGTATTGTTGGATTCTGTTGGCTAGGATTGTATTGAGGATTTTTCATCAGTGTTCACCGAGAATTGGCCTATACTGTTCCTTTTTTGTGTTGTCCTTCTTCGATTCTGCTATTAGTGTAATGGCTTTGTAAAACGCATTTGTTATTATTTCCTCCTTCTCAATTTTTTGAAATAGTTTGTGTAGGATAGGTTCATTTCTGAACATTTGGTATAGTTCATTTGTAAAGCCATCAGGTCCTGGGCTTTTGTTTTGGGGGAGGATTTTGATTACTGTTTCTATTCCATTGCTTGTATTTGATCTGGTTAGGTGTTATATTTCTTCTTTATCTAGCTTTGGATGATTATATCATCTAGGGATCTGTCCATCTCTTTGAGATTGTTAAACCTGTTGTATATATAACTGTTCACAATAATCTCTGATTATTATTTTGATTTCTGCTATGTTTGTTGTAATTTCTCCTCTTTCATTTATGATCCTATTTATTTGTGCTTTTTGCCATGTTTTATTCATGAGACTGGCTAGAGGTTCATCTATTTATTTTTTCAAAGAGCCAACTTTTTGTTTCATTGATCTTTTGGATTGTTTTTTAAATTCTATTTCATTGATTTTTTCTTTGATTTTTATTATTTCCTTTCTTCTACTGCCTTTTGGGTTTTTGTTGTTGTTGTTCTTTTTTCCAGTTCTTTAAGGTGGGAGATATGGTTGTTTTTTTGAGTTCTTTCTTGTTTCTTGATGTAAGCCTGTATTGTTATATATTTTCCTCTTGTATCTACTCTTGCTGTGCCCTATATGTTCTGGAGATTTGTGTCCTTATTATCATTCATTTCAATGTATTTGTTAATCTCTTCTTTGATCTCATCATTGATCCAATGGTCTTTCAGTAATGTGGGTTTCAATCTCCACACTACTTGCTTTCTTTTATTCATTTATTTCTTGTTTAATGCTTTTATGGTCAGAGAATATAGTTGGTATGATTTTGATCTTAGTTTATCTGTTGATGTTTGTCTTGTGTCCTAGTATGTGATTGATCCTGGAAAATGATCTGTGTGCACTTGAGAAAAATGTGTACTCAGATTTTCTTGGGTATAGTGTCCTATAGATTTCTGTTAAGTCCACAAGGTCTAGGTCCTTATTTAGAGCTCTAGTGTCCTTATTTATTTTATGTCTCGTTGATCTTTGTATTGGCCAGAGTGGCATGTTGAAATCTCCTACTACACATGTATTTTCTCTAATGACTGTTTTCAGAGATGATGATACTTCTCTGATATATTTCAGTGTTCCTTCAATTAATGAGCATATGTTGATGTGTTATGTCTTCCTGATATATTGTCCCCTTAATGATAATGTAGTGACCATCTATATGTCTTTTGTGTTTTTTTAGTTGGAAGTCTATTTTATCTGATATAAGTTTAGGAGTTCCTTCCTTCTTTTTTGGTCCATTTGCTTGTAGGATTGTTTTCCATCCTTTTACTTTGTCTATGTTTATCTTTTATAGTTAAATGTGTTTCCTGTAGACAAAAAAATGTTGGGTTCTATATTTTAATTCAGCCTGCTACTCTGTCTTTTTATTGATGAGTTTAGTCAATTTACATTGAGTTAATATTATACACTGGTATCTATAATAGCTATTTTGTTTGCTTTTTTGTGATTCTACTCCTTACCTTACTTTGTTCTTCCTATTTATTCCTTCTTTGGTTTTGGCTTTAGGCTTTCTTGTAATATTTTTTTTGGAGAGGGGGTTTAATATTAATGAATTTCTGGAGATTTTGTTTACCTGAGAAAGTTTTTATTTATTTTTTTTTTCGTTCATAGAGGACAGAGAGCTTTTGAGTAGAGTATTCTTCCTGGAATTTGTTGACTTGGAGTTTGCTAAATATGTCACTCCACTCTCTTCTTGCCTGTAGTGTATCTTTGGAGAAGTCTGATGTCAGCCTGATTGGTTTTCCTTTATAGATTATATATTTTTTTTCATTTTTTCCCCTTGGAAACTTTACTATTGTGTGTCTTGCCATAATTTTTTTTTAATTGTGTTAATTTGGTGTTCTTCTAGCTTCCTGTATGCCTATTTTCATTTCCTTCTTCATGCTTGGGTAGTTCTCTTCAATTATCTCCTTGAATAGTTTCTTGGTTCCTTTGTCTATCTCCTCACCTTCTGAGATCCTATGACTCTTATATTTCCTTTCCTCATGGTGTCAGATAATTCTTGAACTGTTTCTTCATTCTTTTATTTGTAGTGCTCTTTCCTTTTATTTTTTGGTTTTTTTTTTTATGTCTGTATCTTTGAGAGTACTGATTCTTTCCTCCATTTCTTTCATTCTATTTTCATGGATTTTCCCTGAATTCTTGAGTTCCTCTACTAGTCACTGGATCTACTCCAGTTCCTTCACTTTTTCCCTCAGTTCATTAATTATATTCTTCTTTTTTTTAAAGATTTATTTTATTTATACAAGAGCTGGGGTACAGGCCAGATTCGGGGGAGGGTGAGAGGATTCACCAGAGACAGAGTGGCAGGCTGGGAATTGAACCGGTGCTGCAGACGTTGCAGATAGCTTCACAGCGCTGCACTCCACCTGTTGCGCCACCGGGGAGGCCCATTGATTATATTCTTATCTCTGCATTTTCTCTTAACTCTAATTGTTTTCATAATGGCCTTTTGTATTTTTTTTTTTTTCTGTTAGGTGGAGCTATCATTCTGTGTCCATGTTATTGGGTTCTGGAGGTTTACTTTCTTTCTGTGGTGTATTGTTGAAGGAAGGGCCTGTGTCATCATTTATAATTTTCTCTCTTCCCATTGTTAGTTTTGTTCTGTTTGTAGTACCCTGTACTGTTGTTGGTGGGCATGACTTCTGATTTCTCTTGCTCAGGCATGGATGTATCTGCCTAGTATCTGAGCTGTTGTGGCTGGATACACGTCAGGACACTCTTCTCTTATGGTAGGTGTTGTTTTGATTTATTTGCACCAGGAGCCCCTGATTTTCTAGGTCCAGTGTGTAGGATGAGATCCCATGTCTCAGTCTTAGTCAACAGTCTCATGTTGAGTATTGCACCTCCGGACACATGCTGAGACCAAGCCTACTGGGAGGTGCCTGCAGTCTGGGTGGGATGTATTTCTCTGTTGAATTGGTAGGTGCCTCTAGGCATGTTTTAGATGAATACCAGGATCAAAAAAGAATAGGACAGAAAGATGGGATGAGAGGAAAGAGGAGGGAATGTAGAAGGAGGAGAGAATATGGTGATGGTAATGTTGTAAGGGAGAAAGAACAAAGAGAGAAGAATCAGAAAATAGAAATAATAGAGGGGGGAAATAACAGATAATGAACTGGTCAATAAACAAGCTGAAAGGTAAGTGAAAAAAGTATCAGGCATTTATGCCCTCCTTCAGGATTAATGATAGATCCTTGTGGTCCTGAATGCATGCTTGATGGCGGCCACCTGGAGTGAGTGTGAGTGTGTGCGTGTGTGTGTGTGTGTGCGCTTGCACGTGCATGTGCATGTGTATGTGTAAGTGGGTATACCTGTGCTGAGAGACTGGGCTTATAAGGGTGGCATCACGGGGATGCCAGCAGAAGCAGAGGACCAGAAGCATAATGAACCATGAGAAGAAGCAGAGAGAACACTGGAGAGCCCAGAGAGAGTGAAGACTTGCTGGGGCTTGGGAGGCCTGCCTGCTTCCCAGGCCCCCAGCATCCCTGCCTGCCACATACCTGGTAAATCCCAATAAAAGCCCGAAAAGCCACTGAGGGCTATAGGACTCTTCTCCTTTATCCCGTTTGCTCAGGTCATAGAGATCCTACTCCATGTCCTCCAGCCCCTTTGTAAGGGACAGGAAGGACACAGTGCAAGTTTTCTGATCCAGCAGACCAGGTAGAGGAGGAGTCCTGGAATCCTCAGTGGCTTTTGCAGGCTTTTTTTTTTTTTTTCATTTTTTAAAAAAAATATTTTATTTTATATAATTCTTACATCATTTTTCAACTTTGCACAATGTATGCATTTTCATTATGGTTATATTCCCCATACAATTGCACCCTCCCCTTATTTTGACTCTAGTCCTTCCTCTTCCCGCCCCTCCCCCCACCCGTAGTGTGTCTCTGGTTTATAGTTGCTTGTTGATTTTGATTTTTACTTTGTATTGATTAGTCTTTTTCCTGGTCTCTTGTTTAAGTTTTCTAAATTCCTGCTATGAGTGAGACCATCTGGTATTTTTCTTTTTCTTTCTGACTTATTTTGCTAAGCATGATCCTTTCTAGCCCCTTCCATGTTGCTGCAAAATGCATGTGTTTATCTTTTTTTGATTGCTGAGTAATATTCCATTGCGTATTTTGTAGGCTTTTGTTGGGATTACCAGGCACATGGAAGGCAGGGGTGCTGGGGGGCCGCGAGGCTGGCAGGCCTCCCACCACCCCAGCAAGTCTTCACTCTGTCTGGGCTCTCTGGTGATCCTTGCTGCTCTGTTCTCTCATGGTTCTGCTTCTGCTTTTCTGCTGCTCAGCTTCTACTGCTTCTCTTCTCTCAGCTTCTTTGCTCCTTGCTGGTGTCCCCAGGACACCACCCTTAAAAGCCCAGTGAATCCCAAGTGAATCCCATGTATGTATGCCCACACCCTACTCCAGGTGCCCGACATCAGGCATGCATTTGGGACCAAGTGAATCCCATGTATGTATGGGATTAGCCCAAGTGAATCCCATGTATGTATGCCCACACCCTACTCCAGGTGCCCGACATCAGGCATGCATTTGGGACCACAGGGTTCTGTCATTTATCCTAATGGCGGGAGGGCAGAAAAGTCTGATACTTTTTATCTTACCCTACCATCCATCCCCTCAGGGTTTTCTGCCATACAGTCTACATATATATAATTTTGTTTCTTAGCAAACATAAACAATGCAGCCATGGCCCACAAAAGCAAATACATCTCAATATAACAACAAAATACAACAGAACACAAAGTAAGTTCAGGCAGGGCACAAACCTAGTGGCAAAAGACAATTATTGGCACCAGCAGATAATCTACCACTTCTGCTACCGAAGGCACTGCTCATTTGAGGGAGGGGAACCTCTCACGGCATCAGCCATCACACACCAAGAGCCATCAGGCTTCCTGGTCTTCTCTGGCTATGGTCTCGGCCACAAGCCATACACCACATCCACCCCCAGGATGCACTCACTCTTGGGTTGGCGATTCTAAACTGTTGGGGGTAATCGCCAACCCGCAGGGTTTTCTGTCTGCAGTCATTCCAACACTTGCCTTTCATATCCACCAATGCGACGTGCAGGCCCCTGCACTCAGGCCAGCCCATTGCACAAGCACATGGGTCATGGATCCATGGACACAAGCTCCACATGTGGCCTCTCTTGGGTCCCCTCTTTGGCTTGGGCTCCACTCCAAGCCATGTTCCCCACCCGTCCCCCAAGGACAGGTTCCTCAGCTCCTCACCCTCACTCGACAATGAACAGAGCATCACCCACAGGTGATTTTATGAGACTCACTGGACTTCAACAGCTTACTTAGTGCTTAACAGCCACTCAGGGCTTCCCAAAATTAGCATCAGGCCTCCCCTGGTGGTGCAGGTGGTTGAGCGCCGCGTTGTGAAGCTGTCTGCAGCCTCTGCAGCATTGTTTGGATCCTGGCAGGCCGGCTAGGGTCCCACAGGGAGCGGCAGACCTCTCCTGTCTTGCCTGCTGCTCCCCTCAGCAGTGTGTTTCGTCAGTCTGCCTGTTCTGCTCCCTGCTCTGTCTCTGGTGAATCCTCTCACCCTCCCGCTCATCTGGCCTGTACCCCTTTTCTTGTATAAATAAATAAATAAATCTATAAAAAAAAAGAAAAAGAAGTCAGAAGGGAAAAGACATCTACTGAATGGTGTGATTTATACTTGGAATGTAGAGAAACAAAGGATTAGACAAAAGCAAATCAATAACAAACCATAGAAATCTGACTGTAGAATGGAAGCTACCAGCAGGAGAAGGAAGGGGAAAATCAAAGCAGGGATGGTGCACCATGGACTATGGTGGGGGACTATGGCTGACTTGGTGTTGGGTGTGGTGTAGCAACACCTGAAAGGAGTCATCGTATACCTCTATATCATACACAGTACTGGAAACCAATGTTACCTCAATTTAAAAACTTATAAAATAAATAAATGAAAACAAACCCTTAAAACAGTGAGGACTGAGAATGGGAAATGGATGTAGATGATCCAAATGAAAGTAATAATAAAGATTGTACTTAATAATGTATTACCAGACATCTAATAGAGGATTCATTTTACACAGTCATGAGAATAATACGGTCAAGAGAATTTTGTGCTAACTTCCATGTGCCTCATGGAGGTTTTAATTAACCTGTCTTGTGAGTCACTGAGCCTTTATGAATTCCATTTATATTTCATTATGGGAATATGACATTTATTTCCTCACACCATTTTTATTTTTTTTTCAATTAGTGCTATAAAAAGTATATTGAGCAAATGTCATTGCAAAGGAAGCAATGGCTTAGTGGTGGTCAGTCCTCCAGGTGGCTGGTATTGACTGCTAATAGCAGTCAATACCAGCTAAAAAAATTAGCAATATGAAGAAAATGCCTGGAGTTTCCTAATGTGACCTTTAAAACATAGAAATGGTATCCAAATCTTTTTAATTGACTTGCAGCAAACTCAAAAGAAAAAGTCAGCTTGGTCATTTGTGAAAATCTGAGAATTAACTTTTTCCTTTTGAATTCTCTAAAGCAATAGTTATTTTCATCCATTTAAAACCAAACCTATACTTCCTTGAATTTGATATTCTCAGCACAAAAATGTGGAGATTATGCTTGATCTCTCCAAGGTACAAAAACATACATCTGTGACCACTAAAGTGGCTGCAACAAAGTCATCGGCATAGTTCCAATTCCCTCAGCACCTGATAGGGAGAAAATTCTTTTTATACCCATCATCTGGCAATCTTTAAGTAATCAGGGCAACTTTTCATTGTTTTGTGGATGTTGAGAGAAGGAAAATATTAATGAAATGTATGATGACCTTGTCTAAGGTAATCTTATTATTTTATTGGATAAAAAGAAAAGGAAAATAGATTTTAAAGAGCTACAATAAAGACAAATCTCAAAACAATGCTCAAAGTAAATATCAGGTAAAATACAAAGGCTGAAAGAAATTAATAGTACATCTTGGTTGACCTCCTGAGGCAGATAAAAGAAGCAGGCACATGCTCTGTTACTTCTTGCATGTAGAAGTCAGGCTTGGGAAAAATACTAACATCTCTGCATGCAGATACCTTCAACAAGCTGATATGCCAAATCAACTATTATTATTTAGGAATTTTCTAGGCCTTCTGATTGACAACTACAGTGTTTGTCATAAAGGTCTTCTCTTTGGTAGTCAATTTCAATGAGAATGAAAATTACATAGAAAACAATAAGATCAAAGGCTGAATAGGAAACTAAGCCAAAAAAAGAGTGAAAATATCAAAAAAATGCTTCACCAAACATGAAAATGGCAAGTGGTTGCCCTGGTGCTAGTTGGACAATTCAATAAACCTGTGATCACTAGCCTGCATTTAGACATTCCACCAAATGCATCAGTGGAGTATAGCATTACATGTTTTTTTTAGAGTTTCCATTAATAAAATTTTATCATTACACTCTGTCTTAATGATCACAACCATCCTCATTTGCCTTTTTTTTTTTTAAAGATTTATTTATTTATACAAACACTGGGTACAGTCAGAAGCCCGGGAGGGTGAGATAATTCACCAGAGCTGGAGTGGGGAGCAGAACAGGCAGACTGATGAGGTACACTGCTGGGGGTAGTAGCAGGCGTGGCAGGAGAGTTCTTTGCACCATGTGCAACCCTCGCTGGCTGCCAGGATCGAACTGGTGCTGCAGAGGCTGCGGGCAGCTTTGCAGGCCGGAGCTCAACTGCTGTGCCAAGGGGGGACGGGGCAGGGGAGCCCTCATTTGTCTTGATCTGAAGACCTTATCCTGAAAACCACAAGCTCACTGACATTGACTGAATAATTACTAATTCTCAGCATAAATATCAGAAAGGGTTTGGGTAATAATTTTATTTGTATTAGCATCATCTGTTGTTACTATTTCAAACCCATTAACCCTTTATCTCCTAAAAAAAAGCATATACTCTTTCAAATGTGTTCTGCTGTAAAGTCCAAAGATACTTTATGTGTCATTTCTTAGTAAACACCAATATTTTTTTTAACTCTATCAAAAGTTAGCGATATTTATGTATTTTAAGGTAAGGGAAGTTCCATAAGCATTATACAATGTAAGAGAGTAATCAGAATTTCTGGAGATTTTTAGTTTGTTAATACTCCTTTTTTAGTCACATAAAATATTAATTGAAACAAAGACAGTATGGAGAACCTTGGGCATCTTGATGAAAGAGAAACTGATGGATTTACTTTAGTGATATTCTATTTTCTGGAAAGGAAAAAAAATACAAAACATAATACTGTGGGGGGCTTCCCTGGTGGCGCAAGGGGTTAAGCACCGCACTATGAAGCAATCCGCAGCCTCTGCAGCACCAGTTTGATCCCCGGCCAGCCAGAGAGCTACCCATATGGTGAAGCAGACCTCTCTTGTCTCGCCTGCTATTCCCCTCAACAGTGTATTTCAGTCAGTCTGCCTGTTCTTTTCCCCACTCTCTGGTGAATCCTCTTGCCCCCTGCATCTCCAGCCTGTACCCCAGCTCTTGTATGCATAAATAAATAAATCTTAAAAAAAAAAAACATGATTCTGTTGTAGGGTAAGGTAATAAGTATCAGGCTTTTCTGCTCTCCCACCATTAGCATTGATGACGGAACCCTGTAACCCTGTGTTCCCAAATGCATGCCTGATCGCGGGTATCTGGAGTAGGGTGTATAAATGCATAAGTGGGTACACCTGGGTTAAGACTGGGTTTTTAAGGGTGGTTTCATGGGGACGCTAGGAGGGAGCAGGGAACAAATGAGAAGCAGAGAAGCAGAAGCAGAACCATGAGCGGAGCAGAGAGCAAAGAACGCTGGAGAGCCCAGAAAGAGTGAAAACTTGCTGGGGCCGGCCCCCCAGCACGCTTGCCTGCCTTGTACCTGGTAAATCCCAAAAAAGCCAGAAAAGCCACTGAGGTTTCCAGGAATCTCTCCTCCTTTACTCCGTCTGCACGGGTCATAAAGATCCTGCTCGGTCCATTCCTGCCCCACAACTGTGAACATTATCATTTAGGAGACACTTAGTTCTATTAATAATTCAAGGTGACTTTAAGGAGTAGTATCAGTGGTATTGTATACAAGAATACAATATCTTGCCAGAAGACAATAGAGCCAGGTAGAGATAGTGATACCTCGGAAAGTCTAATGATTAGACATGCCTTAAAACTTTAATTCCAAAGGGTACCTGCACCCCTATGTTTATAGCAGCACTATTGACAATAGCTAAGCTATGGGAATAACCCAAATTCCCCAAAATAGATGACTGGATCAAGAAGATGTGGTACATATACACAATGGAATATTACTCAGCAATCAAAAAAGATGAACTCATGCAATTTGCAGCAACATGGATGGAGCTGGAAGGGATCATGCTCAGTGAAATAAGCCAGAAAGAAAAAGAAAAATACTGGATGGTCTCACTCATAGCAGGAATTTAGAAAACCTAAATAAGAGACCAGGAAAAAGAATAACAATAATAAAAAAAAAAAATCAAAGTCAACAAGCAACTATAAACCAGAGACACTACGAGGGTGGGGGGAGGGGGAGAGGAGGGATTGGGGTCAAAATAAGGGGGGTGCAATTGTATGGGGAATATAACCAAGATGAAAATGCATACATTGTGCAAAAATGAAATAATGAGGTAAGAAATTTATAAAAAATAAAAATAAAAAAATGGTTTATTTTAGTATTAAATATATATTGAGAAGAAAGGCTGGCTAATATGTGAGAAGTGTAAATTGAGTGTTTACCTCCCTGTTGTTGTCTTTAATAACTTAATTTGGACCCAAATTCACATGCTCCTCCAGAAGTTATCTTGACTTACATACCTTAGAAGGCAGATTGAGATAATAGAAATATGTGAAATAAAGATGGACAGCTGTCTCCCATTCCTATCACAGAATGTAGGGTAAGTAAAGTATCAGGCTTTTCTGCCCTCCCACCATTTGGATTGATGATGGATCCTTGTGGTCCTGAATGCATGCCTGATGGCAGGCACCTGGAACAGGCTGTGGGCATATGTAGATGGGATTCACCTAAGACTGGGCTTATAAGGGCAGCATCATGGTGATGCCAGCAGAAGGAGAAACATGGAAAGCAGAGAGAAGGCTGGAGAGCCCAGATAGAGTGAAGGCTTGCTGGGGGCTGGAGGCCTTCTAGCCTCCTGGCATCCCAGCACCCCTGCCTGCCGTGTACCTGGTAAATCCCAATAAAAGCCTGAAAAGCCACTGAGGGCTCCAGGACTCTCTCCTCCTTACCCTGTCTGCTCAGGTCATAGAAAACCTGCACTGTGGCCATTACTGTCTGTAGGGGCAGGAATGGACCAGTGCAGGTTTTCTGATCCCATGCAGACCGGGTAAAGGAGGAGTCAGAGTCTTCAGTGGCTTTTTGCAGGTCTTTTATTGGGGTTCACCAGGCATATGACAGGCAGGGGTGCTGGGGGGCCTGGAGGCTGGCAGGCCTCCCAGCCCCAAGCAAATCCTCACTCTATCTGGGCTCTCTGGTGATCTTGGCTTCTCTTTGGCTTCTGCTGCTGCTTTCTCGGCTTCTGGCATCCCTGTGACGCCGCCCTTAAAAAGCACAGTCTTAGCGCAGGTGTACCCACTTCAGGTGCCTGCCATCAGGCATGCATTCAGGATCACAGGGTTCCCTCATCTATCCTGATGGTGGGAGGGCAGAAAAGCCTGATACCTTTTACCTTACCCTACACTGTCCTTACACAGCGGTTCTGGAATCCTTGTAAATTCTCAAGTGCTAAAAACACATTGTGCTAATGAGGCAACTCCGATTGGTCTCATGGATGACTCCTGGATGGGGGGTATGCACCAGAAACACCAAGTTATGAATAGAAGTTTGGACTCCTCAACACCATTCCTCCTTCTCTCCTTAGACACTCATTTCCAGAGAGGGGAGAGGAGCTGGGAAAGGAGTTAATAATTCATCATGCCCTTAGTGCCAGGAAGGGACAGAGCAAGATTTCTATGACTGGAGCAGACAGGGTAAAGGAGGAGAGAGTCCTGGAGCCCGTGGTGACTTTTTCAGGCTTTTATTGGGATTTACCAGGTACACAACAGGCAGGGGTGCCTAGCAGGCCTCCCAGCCCCCAGCAAGTCTTCACTCTTTCTGGGCTCTCTCTTTCGCTCTCCTCCAATTGTTCTCTTTTGATATGCTGTTCTGCTCTTTCCTCTGGTCTTCCGTTCTCTCTCTCTCTCTCTCTCTCTTGCTCTGCTTGAAGCTCTGCTGGCTTCCCCGTGGCACCACCCTTATAAGCCCAGTCCCTCAGCCCAGGTGTACCCACCTACACATGCCCACATTACTCCAGATACCTGCCATCAGACATGCATTCAGGGCCACAGTGTTCCATTATCAGTCCTGATGGCAGGAGGGCAGAAAAGCCTGATTCTTCACTTATTCTACAATGCCTATATGAGAAAGTCTATAAAGCACCAACAATGTGTGAGTTAGTATGAAATTACAGTTTAGTAAACCCAACAAACTAAAAGGGCAATGCAGTTCAATTGTGCAGAGACAGAAGCTCCTGTACATGGTAGTCTCCTTGCTCTAACCTGAACATCTCCTTATCCAGCTGTTTATCTGTATCCTTTATCATATCCTCAAGAAGCTGGCAAGCAACAGGATCTGTGTTACTATATTCTGTGAGTTGCTTTGACAAATAAGTAGAATTTGAAAAGGTATTTGTGGGTCAGAAGCACAGGTGAGAATCTTGACTTGTGATTAGCATTTCAAATGTGGTGAGGACAGGCTTGTGGAACTGAACAGCTAATCAGTGGATGGTTCACTATATCCAAGCAGATCATGCTAGAGTTGAGTTAAAATTTTAGGCCACTTAACTGGTGGTGTAAAGAATTGCTTGGTGGGGGAAATTCCAAACACACATTTGGTAACCGGAAATTTCAGGTATGTTGTAAGTGTTAGAGTAGTGCTACAGTATAAAGGAAACACAATAGAAAGATTTGGAATTATAATTTTTTTTTTCCTGAACACACCATCTTCTGATGTTGATAATCCCTCTTCTGGGGTATTTCATATTCCTCAAACCAAAAACACCTATTCCTTACAAACACACACTGCTATTCCTGATAGTCATAAACTTAATTATTGTCATCTGTATTGGACCAAATAACACTATGGCACAATTTCTGTTGTCTCTTGGACAACTGGCCTTTGCAAACTTCTTTAATACAGGTCTGAGATAAAAAATACAGGACTGACTACCCACAGAGTGAGTTGTGATCCTCAGAAGGAATACAGAGAAAAACCTTTATTAGTGATTTTACTTTTAGTAACTTTTTCACCCAGGTTCCCTAACACTTGCATATACTTTGTGTGTCCTACATAGCATTCCCACTTTTTTTTTTTTTTATTTGAACTACCATTAGATAGTGGCTAACAGGCTAACAGATGCTCTGAGTCTCATTCAGTAGTCTCCAAGAAGGGGATGGTCGTGAGGTGAAAAGATGATACAGAGATGAATTTATAGGAGGACACCATTGTGGCCCTAAAGACAATACTCAGTAGCAGCAAGATGTGTGCAGAAAAGAAAAGGTAAAGCATTTCTTTTCCATATAACATCAGGTTGCACAACAGAGAAGGTAGTGATCCTGGAAAGATACTTAGTTTTTAATTTGATCATTTGTATCACTTTGGTGTGGGTATTTATTTCAAGGATGTTTTAATCTGAATGAAACTATAAAAATAAACTTTCACCTCAGACATTCCAACAATGAAAAATACACTCAAATAAACTACTTATTAAAATAGAGATTAGAAATGGTGATGGGTAGGCAGGAATGCATCATGAAAGGAGAAACCAAAAAAAAAAAATTCAAAAGAAAGGAACCCTAAAATAACATGCATTTTAGAATGTTCATAAAGGAAAATAATTTACACAATGTCTAAAGTTAAAAGAAGACAAAATATTTATGACAGTCATGTTATGGAAACAACCATGAATGGATTGAGATGTGGAATATCCACACAATGGAACACTACTCAGCTGTTAAAAAGATAAAATAATAAATTTGTGACAACATGTATAGAACTGAAGAGGATAATTTTAAGCAAAATAATTCAGAAGGAGAAAGACAAATAATGGATGATTTCACACATATGTGTTATATAGAGAAACAAAACAAAAGAACAGACAAAATTAAACTAAACGTACCCTAGAAATAGGATTATAGATTGAAGCTATCAAGTGGGAGAGTGTATGTGGAGGACAAAGTGTGGAGAAGGGCCCATTGGACTACAGAGGAGCATTATGTGTGCTTTAGTCATGGGCATTGTCAGGTAGCATGCATCTAAAATGTTATGAACCTATACCAACAGATCATAGGCAGTGTTTTAGAATAACATTACCTCAGTAAGATTGTGCTAGCCAGAATACATATTAGGCTGTACTGAGAAACCTGAAAATAAAATTCTCATGGATCTAGGTGGGTGATCCAATGCTAACATGGCCACTTGATGGTACAAAGGGCTTAGCTATGTTCATACTTACTGTTCTGTATACTAAACATGCAGCTTGATATGAGGCCCAGATAGGTTACGAATATTCCTTCCCACAACCATACTCCCGCCAGTGGGAAAGAAGAAAGCAATAAAGAAGACATTATCTCTATGATCAGTTTGAAATTGTGTTACCATGTTCACTAAGTAGAATTTGGTGTTGTGGCCTCTTCTCAAGGCAAAGAAAACTAGCAGTAGTTCATATGAAACTTCCATTAGTATAAACAAGGGGAGGCCATAAAATGAAGAACAACAAGTAATCTTTGTCAAAATGTTAAAATTAGAGCCTTTCTGGTGACCTAGATTGTTGCCTCAGCACTGTAACCGTGATGGCCTGAGTTCCATGCCCAACCAGGGAACTAACCCACTCATGGAGCTCCCCACTCTGTCTCTGGTGAATCCTCTCACCTCCCTGCACCTTTAGCCTACACCCCAGTTCTTCTAATCCTAAATAGTATTTGAGTTTTAATAGTTTTAAAAGTTATTAGCTATTAGGTCCTACAGCAGTCTCAAAACTTCAATATCCTTGTCTTATCTGACTTATTTCAAAGAGATATAGATGGTATTACATCCAAAATAATATAAAGGGCTTAACCCTATGTTAGGAATATTATAGGTACTCAGTAAATATGATCCAGTAAAGACAGACACAGTTAAGTTGTAACAGAGACATTACTGAAAATTTTGTGTGGAGTAGGGTTTATACTCACAGAAGGTCTTTAGGCGGGAACAGTAGTTGGGAAGCTAAGTTGGAGAGATAAAGACAGGTAAAAATGCTCTTGATTATTTGAGGTGTAGCTGAATATGCCAGAACAAAGTAGAAGATTAAAATAGTGAGAACTGGAGCCTCCCTGGTGGCGCAAGGGATTGAGCACATTACTGTGAAGTTATCTGGAAGCCTCTACAGCACGAGTTCAACCCCCTGCCAGCCAGAGAACACCCCACATGGCCCAGCACTCTCCTGACTTACCCACTGCTCCCCTCAGCAGTGATTTTCAGTCAATCTGCCTTTTCTGCTCCCCACTCTGTCTCTGGTGAATCCTCTCACCCCCCTGCACCTCTGGCCTAGACCCAGTTCTTGTGTGCATAAATAAATCAATCTTTTAAATATAAAAATAAATAAAATAAAATAGTGGGAACTAATTTATTGATAAAATATGTCCTAATTTCTTTATTGATTATTATTTCTTCTTGTCATTTGCTACCAGTCATCAGAGATCAACCTTTTTTTTTTTAAAGATTTATTTATTTATTTGTTTATTTATTTATTTATTTATTTGTTTATTTATACAAGCACTGGGTACAGTCAGAAGCACAGGAGGGTGAGAATTCACCAGAGCCATAGCGGGAAACAGAACAGGCAGACTGATGAAATACACTGCTGAGGGGAGCAGCGGGCACAGCAGGAGAGGTCTGCATGCCATGTGGGACCCTTGCCGGTGGCCGGGGATGGAACTGGTGCTGCAGAGGTTTCAGGCAGCCTTGCAGCCCAGCGCTCAACTGCTGCACCACCTGAGGAGGCCCCAGAAATCAACTTTTAACCACTTGCATATATTAAATGCAATATTCTGCTTTAATCATGATTTTCTTTATGCTGACTAAATGTGGCAATTGCCAGATAATTTCAGCAAGTATAGAGAAATGTCAAAACTCAGACCAATTTTTCTCCTCTTTTCCTACCTACTGTCTTGTATTGGAAGTGATTGAGTTCATGAGTCCTACCATTAGAAACTCTTCACAACACATTACAAAACGTTGAGCCTTACTGACTTTTTCTGTAAAATGCAGACGTCATTGCCATAAAAATCCAAGTGAGGTGATATACATTAGAATGTTTTGTAAGTTTTAAATTGCAAGGCAAAATTATGATTTTGTTAGATCCAAATTGGAATAAATTTTTTTGGGGGTTGTACAGGTCTCATGCTGTTATAGTGCAGCAGACATAAGTTTTCCTTTACAAAAATCTTGTGTGTGTTCTGGGTGCCAGGGCAAGCATGTGATAAAATTTCCAACTTAGGTACAATTTTAAAATGTCCTCATAGATTATTATCTATAAGAAATTTATGTTCATACAGCTAGAAATATGAGTGTTGAACTAATAAGCCAAATGAAGATTGGGATAATTATCTTAAATTTAAGTTCTGTTTCAGATTCTTGAAGCTCCAGTAAAGCTTCATGGAGCTCCCATGTCTCTGAATATGAGATGCCCTCTGCCTTCCCTAGCAGTCTTTTCCTAAGGAAATTCTTTTGTATCCTGTAGTATATAAAATTCATTGGGGATAGATATTGGTCTTTCTTTTATAGCAAATTTTTATTTATCTAATTCAGTTATACTGAATTAGATACAACTCTAATGATACAATCAAATTATTTTAAACATTAAAAACAAAAACAGGGCATCCCTGGTGGTGTAGGTGTTAAGTCTCAGTCCTATTAAGATATGGCCCACCACTACAGCATGAGTTCAATCCCCGGCCAGGGAGCTACCCACATGGTGCAGAAGACCTCTCCTGTCTCACCTGCTGCTCCCCTCAATAGTGAATTTCATTAGATCCACCTATTCTGCTCCCCACTCTGTCTCTGGTGAATCCTCTCACCCCCTACATCTCTGCTCTACACCCCAGTTTTTGTATGCATAAATGAAATAAATGCTTAAAAATAAACAAAACAGCTCCCCTTTAAGATCTCAATTAGATTATGCTTTGTATTTTTAGAAAGTAACTAACTTTTTAATATAAATTCCAATGTAATCTGCTTTTTTCCATATTTGTAAAGGAGCTCTTTTGCTACTTGTAGTTTTTACTTTGGCTCTTGTTCTGATATCATAGAGCCTAATTGTTATTGCTACCTTGTGATGATTAATTTATATATACAAAATATTTTGCTTTGTATTTGCTGATATATAATGGCATAGGGGTGATTACCATCATTTTAAAGACAGGTAAACTTAAATCCTGAGATTCAATTAACAAAAGATTAATAAAGATAACAAAACTAGTATCTAGTAAAATCAAGATGTTTCTTTGAACCCATGGCCACAAGAACTCCTTTACAAATATGGAAAAAAAGCAGATTACATTGGAATTTATTTTAAAAAGTTAGTTACTTTCTAAAAATACAAACATTGTACAAAGATGAAAAATGATGTAAGAATTATATAAAATAAAATATTAAAAAAAATAAAAACTACTTGCAAACAAACAAGCAAAAATTTGTGGCATTATAGTAAATATTAGTTGTCCTGAAAACATGATTTAATTTAAACAAGGTTATCATGATAATTGTACCATTAATTAAAAATTCACAGTCCATAGTATTGGAAAGTTAGAGCAGTTCGGCAAGAAAAAAAAATAAAAATAAAAGGACTCCAAATTGAGAAAGAAGAGATACAATTATTTCCATTTTGCAGGTGAAAAGTTAATAAACATAGAAAACCCTAAAGACTCCACTAAAAAACTGATTGAAACAGCAATGAGGCTGTAAGTGTTGACAGGGGAGGGAGAAAAGCAAAGTGGGGACAGTCCCGAGAGCCTGTGGTGGAGCGCTATGGGTAGCGTGGTGGTGGGTGTGGTGTGCTAACATATATCTGAAGGTATTGTTCTTATGCCTCTCAATCATAGTGATGTAAACCATTGTTATGTCATTAAAACAAATTAAAAAAAATATTCAGCCCAGAAGGCAATCATTAAGCATATTCATAGCTATAATATAAATGATGTGACCCCAGATACAGCATTACTTTCTATTTTTCTTACAATAATTATCATATATTGATTCATATATTCTTATTTTAGTGTCTTTAAATTGGGAAGAATCATTATTTTTAATATTTCATTAAGTTCATCTTACTTCATCCAAAGATAATACCTGTCCACTTAGAAATAATTTTATGTCTATTAAAATTGAGATATTATCAAAATAATTGCAAATTATTGTGGAAGTACACACATTTCCTGTAAGCACAATTGCAGATGGACAATTACTACTGAAGTATTTTAGATTAGCATTTACTTTTGTAAACCCAGAAGAATTAATTAGCTATCATGTTTTATCATCTCTATCACCAAATAATATGATATTCATTGGCTTTTGTCCATATGGTGATCCCTGATTTTTCTCAAAATTTAGCAACTTGTTGCCATTACTTCAAGTACTACCTCCAGGTTTGCTTATTATTAACTAAAATTAGTATTATTTTTTAAACTCACTGGATCACCTAGTATAACCTCAATGTTCAGAGAAGTTATTCTGGTTTTGTTGAGAAACATTTTAACCTCATAACAGTACTCTTTTTCTACCCCCAAGATTTCAGAATAATTTCTTCAACAATAAACCTTACCTCTCTGTAAGTTTATATCTGCATGGTTTAAAATTTCTTTGTAGTATGAAAATATATGTTGCCATTCAGGACAAGACATTCTGTGTGGATGAGGATTTTACTCCTCATTACTAATTCCAAATTTGGGCTAGACATGTTTTTGTATACATGATAGGATTTAGCAGAGTCTCGGTATTGGTCTCAGAATTTAACTGACATATCCTATGTATGTAGCACTGCTAAATATGAGTGAATTTGGCAGGCTGAATCAGTACCTTTGCTTCCAAAACAACATTTGTGCAATTCTAATATTTTTATGTTCCATATGTTTTTCTTAGTGTCAGGTTCTTTTTATTGTGGGGTGAGTGGGTGAAATAAATGTGGACTCAAATGCATAAAATAATATTTATTTTCCTATATAAAGAAACAGACTCCCTTTGAAATGTTTACTATCATCAGCAAATTTAATAGCAACTCTTCAAATATGTAATACCAAATCAATGTTTGAAGATAGAATAAGCAAAAAATTTCCTGCTTTTAAAGGCAAAAATAAATGACAATCTCTACGTTGAGAAAGAAATAATGTATTTTGAAAATATAAGAGTAGAATATTCCATTTGTTGATGGAAGAATTATCTTTGTATACAAAAAACATTAAATCCTATTTTAGTTTATTCAATATTAAATTTAATTTTTTAGTGTAGGCCAAATAAACACAAGATCTGCATATAACATATTGGCCAAAAGATCATTTGCAGTATCAAGAAAGTAGAGATTTTCAGATAAGTGGACCTCAGAACATGATGAAAATTAATGAACTCATCAGCACTAAAGCAAGTCATTTACAGCATGATCCACAATAGCCACTCACAACTGTAAGATTATTGGATTTTCAGCCATAAGAAGAATACAGACATATAACAATTTGGATCAATGGCAAATGGCTAAGTTTTGACATTTTTATCCATTTTATGACTGGTCAGTTGTCAGAGAAGCATTAAAAAATATAGTAGCTACATAATTTTTTTCTTTTTTCTTTTTTTATTTATACAAGCACTAGGGAAGGTCAGAAGTGTGGGAGGGTGAGAGAATTCACCAGAGCCAGAGCAGGGAGCAGAACAGGCAGAAGGACCGAAGTACTCTATTGAGGGGAGCAGCGGGCGTGGCAGGCGAGGTCTGTGCGCCATGTGGGACGCTCCCCAGCAGCTGGGGATTGAACCGGCTCTGTAGAGGCTGCGGGCAGCTTCGCAACCCAGTGCTCAAGCGCTGTGACACCAGGGGTAACCCCTAATTATTTTAAAAGTAGAAAAAAAATTGACATTGTCATAATACATTCTTTTGTTTGGGGGGTTTAATTTGCAAGATAAACTGCCTTTTAAAAAGTTGAAGTAACATTTTTTTACAACAATGTATGTGACTCAGAGGTGTGGGATACACACCCTTCCAGTGTGTTACCACACCACACCTACTACCAAGGTATCCATAGTCCTCCAAATGGTCTGTTGGAGTCCTTCCCTTCTGTGTGCCTCTCCTTATCCCCGTATGATAGCCAGAATTCATTTTTTAATAGATTGGTAGTTCTAAGTCTCTCTCTCTCTCTGACTCTCTCTCTCTCTCTTTCTTTCTCTCTCTCTCTCTGTGTGTGTGTGTGTGTGTGTGTGTACACCACACCTTCCTAATCCACTCATTTGTCCTTGGACACTTAAATTTCCATAACTTGGCTATTGTGAATAGTGCTGCAATGAACATAGGAATGCATGTATGCCTTCAATTACCGTTTTTGCATTCTTCAGGTAGTTATAAGAGTAGAATAATTAACTATTTTGAGAAATTTACATACTCTTTTCCATTGGAGCTTGAGCAGTGCACATTCCCACAGTGTATGAAGGTTCCTTTTCCTTTACATCCTCACCAACTTTTGTCTCTAGTCTTTTTATATGGGACATTATCACAAATGTGAGGTGGTATCTTATTGTGGTTTTGATTTGCATTTTTCCCTGATGATAAGCATTTTATCATGTGTTTGTTGGCCATCCATATGCCTTCTTTGGAGAAGTGCAAATTTAGTTCTGCAATTTTTTAGATTAGGTTGTTTTATTTTTTTTTTTGTTGTTGTTGTATTGCATGAGTTCCCTTATAGTAATTGGCTATCAGCCCCTTGTCAGATGCATGGTATACAAATATTTTATCCCATTCAGTAAGGTTTTAGTGACAGTTTTTTTGTTTTAGTGATAGTCTCCTTGGCTGTGCAGAAGCATTTTAATTAGATATAGTCCCATTTGCTTATATCCTTTTGCTAATGGAGATAAATCCACTAAAGCAAATGTTGGGAAGTGTTTTACCTATGATTTCTTCTATGTATTTTATGTTTTCATGTCTTACATCCAAGGCCCATATTGAATTAAATTTGGCATATAATGTGAGATAGTGGTCTAGCTTCATTCTTAGATATTTGTGTCCAGTTTACTCAGCACCATTTGTTGAAGAGACTTTCCTTCTTTGATGTATACTCTTGACACATTTGTTTGTAACTACAAATGTGGGTTGGGCCTCCCCTGGTGGCCCAGCAGTTGAGCGCTGGGCTGCAAAGCTGCCCGCGGCCTCTGCAGCGCCGATTAGATCCTGGCCCCTGGGAGAGGGTCCCACATGGTGCACAGACCTCTCCTGCCACGTCCGCTGCTCCCCTCAGCAGAGTTCTGTTCCCTGCTCTGGTTCTAGTGAATTCTCTCACCCTCCCGCGCTTCTGACTGTACCCAGTGCTTGTATAAATCAATCAATAAATAAATCTTTTAAAAAAAAAATGTCAGTTCATTTCTCAGCATTCAATTCTAATCTATTAGTATGTTTATATATATATATTAGCACAATACTATACTTTTTTGTTACAATAGCTCTGTAGTGTAGTTTGAAGATTGTCTGTGTGAAATCATCGTTCTTACTCTGTGACATGAGAATTGTCAGGGTTATTTGTGGTCTTCTGTGATTCCATGTGAATTTCAATAATATTCATTCTATTTCATTGAAAATCTTTTCACACTTCAATGGTGCTTGCATTGAGTCTGTGTATTGCTTTTGGCTAGGTGACTTTCCTAATGCTATTTCATGCAATCCATGACTAGGGGATATCTTTTTATTTTTTTGTGCTTTCTTCTATTGTTTTTAATAATATCTTCTATTGTTCATAGGCCCTTTACATCTTTTTTTTTAAGATTTATTATTATTTATACAAGAAGTGGGGTACAGGCCAGAGGCATGGGAGTTTGAGAGGATTCACCAGAGACAGAGTGGAGAGCAGAACAGGCAGACAGACCAAAAACACTGCTAAGGGGAGCAGTGGGTGAGACAGAAGTGGTCTGCCATGCCATGTGGGTATATCCCTGGCTGGCCCTGGCTGGGCCAATCAGCTTCTCAGCGCTACACTCAACCCTCTGCATCACCGGGGAGGCCCCTACCTCCTTTGTTAAGTTGACTCCTAAGTATTAGTTATCTTTGATGTGACTGTAAATGATTTTTTTTAAATTTTTTTTCTAGCTCATTTTTTCTGTACATAGAATTATACTTGTATGAAATTAGAAATGAATTACAAAAGAAAGGAGGAAAAACCTCAAATATGTGGAGACTGAACAACACCCTGCCAGATGACTAAGGTTTAATGAGAAAATCAAGGAAGAAATTTAAAAATACCCAGATAATTTAGTTTCCTTACTGCTGGGGTAAGCCCACAAAGATGTTCCTGAAGCTGATATCATGGAGATTTTTGTCTGCTTTTTTTCTATGTTATTGTATGGTGTCAGGTTTTACATGTAAATATTTTATCCATTTTGAGTTGATTTTCATGTATGTTGTGAGATAATGGTCTAGTTTAATTCTTTTGCATAAGGCTGTTCAGTTTTTCCAGAACCATTTATTGAGGAAGCTTTCTTTGTTTCAGGGCATATACTTTGGTCTTTGGCATATATTAGTTGCACATTAAAGTGTGGTTACTTCTGGGCTTTCAATTGTATTTTCATTCATTTGTGTGGTGTCTGTTTTTATTCCTGTACCATGCTGTTTTAATAATTATAGCAAGGAAAATAAAGGAGATAACAAATAACTGGGACTATAAAGCTTCTATACAGTGAAAGAGAAAGTGACCAAAACAAAGAGACATATTACTGAAAGGAAGAAAATATTTGCACGTCATGCATCTAATAAGGGAATTGATATCAAAGTTCTATAAGGAGCTTATGCAACTCCACAAAAATCAAACAACCCAATAAAAAAAAAATGGGTAGAAGACCTAAGTTGTCACTTTACTAAGGAAGACATGCAAATGACCAATAGACATAAGAAAATATGCTAATCATAATTTATCATTAAAAACACAAATCAAAATCACAAATTATTACCATCTCACACCTGTCAGACTGGCCCATATCAACAAACAAAACAAACAGAAACAAGTGCTGACGAGATTACAGAGTGAAAGAAATCCTCTTACACTGTTGGTGAGGATGTAGACTGGAGCAGCCCCTATAGAAAGAAGTGTGGTGTTTCCTCAAGAAACCAATAATGGACCTACCACATGATTCAGCAATTCCACTCCTAGGAATCTATCCAAGGAACAAAAAATGTTAATTTGAAAAGAAATCTGCACGCCTGTATTTATAGCAGCAATATTCACAATTGCCAACATTTGGAGATAAACTAAATTCCCCAGAACAGATGAATGGATTAAGAAGGTATGGTATATACACACAATGGACTACTACTTGATCAAAAAAAAAAAAAAAAAAAAAAAAAGATAAACACACGCTATCTGTGGCACCATGGATGGAACTGCAAGGGATTTTTCTTAAGTGAAGTGAGCTAGAAAGAGAAAGATAAATACCAGATGATTTCACTTATATGTGGAATCTAGATAAACCAAACAAAGTATTAGTGAAAGACAAACTGCAAGACTAGTCCTTGAAAGCAGACCATACATCTGAGAAATTCAGGACTGGAGAGGCAGATGGAGGAAGAGAGGAGGAGTAGGGAATGGCATCGAGGGATAGAGAGCAGTGGAGTGTGGTGGAGGACTGTGAGCACTTTGGTGATGAGAAAACTATGGTGACTGCACCTGAGGAGACAAATTCTATATTGGAAAAAAAAAGTATATTTTAAAAATAAAAATAATTGAATAAATAAATGGAAACAAAAAAATACCTGGAATCCAATAAAAATTAAGTCACAACTTACGAGAATACACTGGATATGGTACATGCAGTGCTAAAGGGTGAATTCAGGCCCACATCAAGGAACAAGAAAGAGATCCACTAAGTGCTCTTATTACCATAAGTAGATAGTAAAAGAAGAACAAAAAATAAAAATAGAAATAAAAGGAAAGAAATAATACAAATTAGAGTTGAAATTAAAAAAAAATACAAATCAAAAGAAAATCCAAAAGCTCAATGAAAGAGAAAAACTGGTTCTTTAATAAAATAAAATAGAAACTTATAGCTAGGCTTTATAAGAAAAAGGGAAGAAAATTCTTATTTTTTTTTAGAAGTGGGGTACAGGCCAGAGTCACAGGGGCTGAGAAGATTCACCAGAGAGAGCAGGGAGCAGAACAGGCAGATATACTAAAACACACTGTTGAGGGGAGCAGCGGGCAAGAGAGGAAAGGTCTGCCATGCCATGTGGGTTGCTCTTGGCCACCTGGGAATCAAACTCGCATCACAAAGGCCGCAGACAGCTTCACAGTGCTGCACCCAACCCCCTGCACCACCAAGGAGGTCCCGGAAGAAAATTCTTATAAATTTATGAGAAAGGAAAGAGAAGTTACAGCAGACATCTAAAAAATACAAAGGGTCATATAAGACTACCAAGAACATTTCTATGCAAGTAAGTTGAATAAAATAAAATTAGAAGAAATGGACAAATTGTTAGAAATATAAAATCCTGTGATGCCAAATTAAAAAGAAATAGAATACCTGGACACACTTATTACAAGAAAGTAAATTGAAACATTAGTCAAAATCTGCCATAAAACAAAATCCCCAGAGGCTAAAGAGTTTCGTTTCTGAGTTCTGCCAAACCCTCAAAGACAAAAAGATAGTTAGCCTTCTCAAACTCTTCTGAAAAAACTGAGAAACAAGGAATGATTCCAAACTTATTTAATGAGGCCAAGATTAACCAGACATCAAAACCAGAAAAAGACATCACATATAAAAAAATTGAACTACAGACCAATATCCCTATTGAACATAGCTGCTAAAATCCTCAATAAAATCTTAGCAAACTAAGTTCAATAAAGCATAAAAATGAGCATACATCATGCCCGAGGTGAATTTATTCCACGTTGGTACTTGGACATTAAGCAATGTGATTTGTCATATGAATAAAAGGAAAGATAAAACTCATATAATCATATCAATAAATGCATCCAATAAATTCAATGTCCACTTGTGATAAAAACCAAGTGGGGATAGATGTAAAATATTTCAACACGATAAAGCTCATATATGATAAACCCATAGTTTATCATAGTTTATCATATATGCATAATGCTGAAAAGCAAAACGATTGTTCATTAACCTCAAACGCAAGACTAAGATGTCCATTGGCACTACCACTATTTAACATAGTATTGCAAGTCTTCGTTGGACCAATTCAGCAAACAAAAGATACAAAAAAGGAATCCTAAATGGTAAAGAAGTAAAATTACCATTATTTGCAGATGACATAAGAAAACCTTTTTTATTTAGAGAGTAAAAACCTTTTTTATATAGAGAGTAAACCTTTTTATATAATGAGTAAAAACTCATTAAAACAATAAATCAGTACAATAAAATAGCCTGCTACAAAATCAATTTATGAAAATACGTACTTTTAATTTGAAATTTGGTTCTTCATGAACTAAATAATTTCTTCCCCCTCACCACCATGAGGGAATTTTGAATACAAATAAATGCTTATAAATTGTTCTAAACTTTTTGTTCAGCACAATGATTCAAGTTATTACTATACGTTCTACAAGAGTGTTTTTTTTTTTTTCTTAGAACATTAGGTATTGTATTTTGTTAGCTGAGCAGATATCTAAAACACAATCCACTTCGTCCGATGAGAAAAGAAAACCTTACTGATATATTTCCCTCCGTCTTTCTCTGTTACCACAGAACAGTAGGCCTCCTTAATAGTTTCTCCTCATCTTCCTTGTTCACCTTTTTCTCCAAAGCGGCTAACTCCTACTCTAAGTTATTGCCCAGACTTAGAGCTAGGCCAATTTTCTTAGAAATTCTGTGATACAAATCCCTTTCTTATGTCACTGAAGCCAGGGAAGCCCAGAGTGAAGGCTTTCTGGGGGCTTGGAGGCCTACTGGCCTCCTGGCCCCCTGGCCCCCCTGCCTGCCCTGTACCTGGTTGCTGCACTACATGTGAAAGCTCAATAAAAGCCTGAGAAAGCCACCAAGGGCTCCAAGACTCTCCTTTGCCCATCTGCCGGATCATAGATAACCTGCTCAGTGTCCATCCTGGCACTACACTGTACTTCCTCTAACTCATCAATCAAATACTCTTGTTTCACCAAACTGTACATTATATCATAAATATGACAGTCCTTATATTCTATGCCTTTAAGTGTAGAACTGGGTTTCTGATATTTAAATCTTTATGATTTTTTTTTTGATACTGCTAAAACACAGCAGTCATTTCCTTGTTTTGATAGTAAAGAAATTATTCCTGTCAGTTTATAAAATACTGTATTAACTAAATTTCTTATCTTTCCTTTACTAGGTCCTGCCCCAATTTCCTAAGATTCTAGACATAGAAGAGTTTAGTACTTAATCTGAAATCTTCCTTTTTTAAATTTTCTGATGAAAAATTGCTCTAATATCTGCTGAGAAGCTTTAAAAAAATTTTTTTTAAACATCCTTGCTTATATTTTCTGCAATGCAGGATTTCTCCCTCCAGGTGCCATCACCATAGTTTTCCTACCACTGAAGGGCCCATAGTCCCCCACCACGCCACATATCACTGGTCTCCTCCCCGGGCCTCTTCTCTACTCTTCTGCCTCTCCTTCCCTCTACCCTCCCGCAAGTCTCAGATTTGTGGTCTACTTTCAAGGGCCAAACTTACTTAGAATTAACCTTATTTGTGGCTCTATCCAGAGTGCCGGTTCTAACAATAAAGAACAAATAAAATAGAGTAACTTGGCTTAGAATAAGCATACTGGAAAACAAACAGAAGCAATTAAAAGATGAGAAATGAACCTCAGAACAAAAAGACATATAGATGTGAGTCAGTGAAACATGGATTTGGGCTCAAGACATCTGGCTGTAGAGACTGTACTCATAGAAGCACTGCGAAAGATATAAAAGGAGAAAAGTTTAATATAAAACTAATGAAATATTGTTTTAAAAATTACAAAGGTAAAATAATTTCTTTGAAAATATGGCAATCCATTAATCAAGAAGATTAAAATAGTAGAAAGAAGTTTTTGATACTTGGAAAATTGAATGATTCATAAACCTTACTGTCCAAACTCACCCAATTGTTGCATTCCTCAGTGTGGAGATAGGATAGCTCTCTTCCAGAGCTCGAGCTCTAATAAACACTTTGTTCTTAATGCCGAATTTGGTGACTCTGAGTCATCTTTTGTATTTTCTTTCCTTCTTTTTCTCCATTATTGCTCCTAATCCCTCATTAAATTTTGTGACCCCAATATACTTGAAACCACTCTTGTCCTCAGAGCCTCACTATGTAGTCTCTTAGGCTGGTTGAATTCATTCTAGGTGACTCCCATACAAACACATATTGATTTTACATTCTAGGTATAACCTTCTGTTTAAGGCTATGATTTTTTTCACATTATTTCCTAATTTTTAAAAGTATTTTTTGTTATAGCTCCAAGTCGCATAGAGGTATCATAGTTCGTATTTGTTAAGAAGGAAAATGATAGAATTGCTAGAATTCAGTTAACCATACTGAAGTATTGGCAAATGGGGAAAAATATTACCCTAACATATATCAATATGCAAATAAACCTCTAACATAAACCCCTAACATATATCAATATACAAATGTTTCAATATTGAAATGATCACAAGAATTCTCTTTTTCCCTCTCAGGACATGCACATATTTTGAAGAAACAAAAAAATAAAAGGGGATTGTGTGAAATTATATTGGGAAGGAACTGTAAATATGAGTAGTGGCTATAGTAGCTGTTTGGATAAGAGACATATCCTGTAGAATAACCATTGTAGAATATTAGGACAGACTAGACTAAATCGTGATAAAATATTTCTTGAATATTAATGACTGAGCATTTTTTTAAGATTTATTTATTTATGCATACAAGACCTGGGGTACAGGCCAGAAGTGGGAGGGTGAAAGGATTCACAGAGACAAAGTGGGGGATCAGAGCAGGCAGATTGACCAATACACTGCTGAGGGGAGCAGCAGGCAATTCAGGAGAGGTCTGCTGTGCCATGTGGGTTGCTCCCTGGACAGCTGGGGATGAAACTCGTGCTGCAGAGGCTGCGGACAGCTTCACAGGCTATATCTTAACCCTTTGCGCCGTGAGGGAGGCCCTGACCAAGCATTTTAAAAATGAAAATTTCTTACTTATGTGGGCGTCGCCTGGTGGCGCAGGGGTTGAGCACTGGGCTGCAAAACTGCCCGCAGCCTCCACAGCGCCGGTTCCATCCCCTGCCACCGGCGAGGGTCCCACATGGCAGGACAGACCTCTCCTGCCATGCCTGCTGCTCCCTTCAGCAGTGTATTTCTTCAGTCTGCCTGTTCTGTTCCCTGCTCTGGCTCTGGCGAATTCTCTCACCCTCCTGCACTTGTACCCAGTGCTAGTATAAACAAACAAACAAACAAATAAATAAGTAAATAAATAAATAAAATCTTAAAAAAAGAAAAAGAAAATTTCTTAGTTATGTGTATATTTTTATTTAATTTGAACACTCTCAAACTTGGATTACCATTGCAAGTGATCAGCAACTCAAAGGCATTTGCTTTCAGTCATACTCATCAAGTTGAAAGAAGATAGTGCAGAAAGTGTACAGGCATGCCAGGAAAAGGAAATATATGACTACTGACTACAATCCCTTGAAAAGAACTGGCCACACAACAACTGGGAGGTTGAAAAATACTATGGTATTTTGTGTGCCTATAGGAAGAGAAAACAGATTAAAGGGAATTGATCTAGTCTCTACCACAGGTATCATATTTTTAAAAAATCACTGAATTTTAGAATTATGTTATACTGAAAATTTGAGCTGATATATATAAAATATTGAGACTTTAAAATAACAACTTTATTAAAGGTAAATTATACTGTAAATTATAAAATTATTTATAAAATTTCCCATTTTAAACGTACAAATTATTGAATTTATTTTCTTTCTTTTGTGAATTTAGAGTTGTGCAGTCAATATCACAATGATGATTTAATACATTTCCATCTACCCAGCAAAATCCCTCATTCCCTTTTGTAATTAAAAATGCCCATTTGAAATTAATCTCATTTGCAATATCTGTTGTAGGCAATCTGTTTTCTGTTCCCATAGATTATGTTTTTTTTTTAATGTTCATATAAATTTACACCATGTGAGCTTTTGACACTGGCTTCTTTTAATTAGCAATATATATGTAAGATTCATCCTTGCAACAGCATTTATCTGTATTAGGGATTATTTTTTGTTGATTGATATTTACTACATAGACATACCGTATTTGTTTCTCCATTCACCAGTTGATAGGCACGGAAGTCTTTCCAATTTTTTTCATGATTCATAATGCCACTATGAGCATTTGTATACCAGCCAATGTGTAGGCAGTAAATGTTTACTTTCTTTCAGGTAAATATTTAAAAATAGAATTACCAGATTATAAGGTAAATATGGGTTTAAACATTTTTGTTTCACCTATATTGATTCTGTTTTGAAGTAGAATGTGTCATAATTGTTTAATATTTCTAAGGATGTTTTAACATCTAATAACTCTTATTTATTTTATTTATTTTCAGTCAGCCATGCTGTTTTTAATTTTTTTTTAAAGATTTATTTATTTTTATACAAGATCTGGGTATAGGCCAGAGGCGCGGGAGGGTGAGAAGATTCACCAGAGACAGAGCGGGGAGCAGAACAGGTAGAAGACCGAAATACACTGCTGAGGGGAGCAGGGGTGCAACAGAAGAGGTCTGCCATGCCCTGTGGGAATCTCCCTGGCCAGCCAGGAATTGAACCCGTGCTGCAGAGGCTGCAATCAGCTTCACAGTGAGGTGCTCAGCCCGCTGCACCACTGGGGATGCCCTGTTTTTAATTTTTTTTCCTCTCAATTATTTTCCCTCCACCAAAACACTGTTGTCCATACCCCATCTTCCCCCCTCCTCTATCCCCTCCACCTTTTCTCTTTTCCCTCTGGTAACCACTATCTTCTTTTTGCTGAGTTCAAAATTTTATTTTATTTTTTTTTAATTCTGGAATCTAATTGTTTCATCATATGTATATTCTGCACATAAGATCATTTCACTCAACATAAACACATCAAGATCCATCCATTATGCCCCAGATGCTATCGTTTCATCATTCTTCACAGCAGTGTAATATCCCATTGAATACATGCTCCACTGTTGCTCTATTCATTCATCTGTCGAGGGGCCATTGGGTTGGTACCCTGATTGGACAGCACTACAATATACATATTCATAGATACATTTTTTAATGTTAGATTTTTCAAGTTATTTGCATAAATGCCTAATAGTGTTATAGCTGGGTCAAACAGAATTTCCATTTTTATTTTATTGAAAAATCTACATACCATTTCCCACAGGGACTGGACCAGCTTGCATTCCTACCAAAAGTGGATGAGAGATCCTTTTGCAACATGGCTTCACCAATATTATAAATTTTGTTCTTTTTCTTATGGACCATTCAAACAGGGGTTAGGTGTAATTTCATTGTGGTCTTGATTTGCTTTTTTCTTATAATAAGTGATGTTGAACTTTTTTTTTTAAGATTTATTTATTTATAGAAGAACCGGGGTATAGGCCAGAGGCACGGGAGGGTGAGAGGATTCACCCAAGACAGAGCAGGGAGCAGAACATGCAGACTGAATGAAATACACTGCTGAGGGGAGCAGCAGGCGAGACAGGAGAGGTCTGCCGCACCAGGTGGGATTCTCGCCAGCAGACCGGGATTGAACCCACACTGCAGAGGCTGTGGACAGCTTCACAGTGGGGCTTTCAACCACCTGTGCCACCAGGGAGGCCCACCGTTGAACATTTTTTAATGTCTCTGGGCCATCTGAATATCTTCATTAGAGAAGTGCACATTGAAATCCTTTGTCCAATTTTTTAATTAGGAGTTCGAGCATTCAAAGATTTCCTTTTCTCATTGATTCTGATATTTCTTATAGTTTCCTCATTTTTCCATTGTCTTAATGCTTACTCTTCTTCTCAGTGTGTAATTTGTTCATTTGAGTTTTCTATGGATTTTTTTCTTCTGCCTTTTTAATTCTATTTAAAATACTAGGTTTTTCTGTAGCTAATTTAGAATCACTTTTTTTGTGATCTTTTAATATATTCATTCTCTGTAGTTAAGAATCATTTTTTCCCAGGATATCCTTTCTGAAATATTGATTCTTACTATCTGCTTTTGACTGGCTTTTTAGTATCTCATTTAACATTTTAAATATCAATGTTTTGAGGTTATGTCAGATGTTCTGTCCTGGAACTTCTCTCATTTTGCTTTTCCATCTTGTGTTGAGATATTTTTACTTCCAAGGCATGTATATTGCCTTATCTATAGATATTTATGGGTCTGTATGTGATTAGGTTACTGGGAATTTATTTTGCTTGCCCTCTTCTTAGGTTACCTTGGTGTGTGGTGTAGGTGGTGGGGGTGGAATCTAGGATTTTAATACTCATCTTGGTTTGAGGAGTGATGTTAGTCACCTCAATCTCTTGTTTAGTTCTGCAGTAATCTGTATTCTGTACTTTGGTTGTCTTCACTTCCTTCTCAACCTTCCTGGTGTTCCTTTCATCTGAGGGTCTTTATCTATGAAGTTTAGACCACCCACTGGAAAAGGACAATAGGAGGACCACCAGACTTACAGTCTAGGAATAATTTACACTTGGCTAAATAGAGGCACTGTGTGTGCAGTGGACTCTCTTGTGCCTACTTAACACTATGGTTATCTACATGGACATCACTACTTAGTCTTTGTCTCAGCTGCCACTTATGCATGACTGGAAAGCAGAGGTGACTTTTTTCTCTTCTTCTGAGAGTGTTTGTGAGTTCATTCTGAAGTCCTGTTTTGGATGTTTTACTACAGTATTGTTTGATTTGGGCTTACATTTCCTTGATTTCATCTTGGAAGAGAGAGGAGAGGGCACTTTCATTGCTCACACTGCCACAATTTTGGGATTTTCAATTTCTTGAGTCAGGATTTGCTGTGCTGCGTATGCACCTCATGGATTTGGCCTATGCCCACTTTCTTGCCAGGAAAATTTCTCCAAGGAAGTTTCTAATGTCTTGTGTTTCCCTAGGTGTGGCTTGGGAACTCAATCCCCAGCCCAAACACTCCCCCTTCATTTTTCTTATTCTCTCACTTCAGTGGCCAGCAATTTTATTTCTTCAACAATCTGGGGGAATGCTGGGCATGTATAGATGGTTCAAAGCATCTGAGTTTTTCTAGGAGTTTTTCTAGGAGTTTTTCTAGGAGCATATCAGTCTTTTTGGATCTGATGTGTGGGACAACATCTTAAATAAATATTTATTTATTTATGCATACAAGAGCTCTGGGGTACCAGCCAGAAATGCAGGGGGTGAGAGGATTCACCAGAGACAGAGTAGGGAACAGAACGGGCAGACTGACCGAAGTACACTACTGAGGGGAGCAGTGGGTGAGTCAGGAGAGGTCTGCTGCACCATGTGTGTTGCTCCCTGGCCGGCCGGGGATGGAACTCATGCTGCAGAGGCTGTGAATTGCTTCATAGTGTGGTGCTTAACCCCTTGTGCCACTAGGGAGGCCCTACATCAGGTATTGTCACAATAGTGCACCCACCACCAAATCACACATAGTCAAGCACCATAGTCCATTGTGCTTTCTTCCCTTTTTTTACCTCTCACCCACTTCTTCAACACTTTTGAGTTTAAGTTATGTTGTCAGCTTTTGAGGGTTAGTTTTTAAACTCTGCTCTATCTGACCCTTAGGCCATTACTTTATATTCCACATTTTACTGACACCATCTTATCTTTATCTTTCTCCTTCTGCCTTACTTCACTTAGCATTATCACTTCTAGCTCCACAAATGTCCCACAAATGACATGCTTGTATTTTTGATTGCTGCATACTTTGTTGCGTATATATTACTTATCTTTTTTTTTTTTTTAAAGACTTATTTATTTATACAAGCACTGGGTACAGTCAGAAGCGCGGGAAGGCGAGAAAATTCACCAGAGCCAGAGCGGGGAACAGAACAGGCAGACCAACAAAATACACTGCTGAGGGGAGCAGCGGGTGCAGCAGGAGAAGTCTGCGTGCCATGTGGGACCCTCTCTGGTGACTGGGGATTGAACCGGTGCTGCAGAAGCTGCAGGCAGATTCGCAACCCAGCGCTCAACTGCTATGCCACCAGGGGAGGCCCATTCCTCATCTTCTTGATCCATTCACATGTTGTGAGGAACTTAGACTTCTCGTAATTTAGCTATACTAACTAGCACTACAGTCAACATGGGAATGCAAATCTCCTTTTAAATTGGTGGTTTTGAACTTTTTGTGTAGAGTCCTAGGAATGAAATTACTGGCTAGACCAGTTTGTATTCCCACAAGAAGTGTCGGAGAGCTCTTTTTTCTCCACGTCATTGCCATCCCTCATTGTTTCTTGTCTTTTTGACATAGGCCAGTCTCACAAGTCTGAAGTGGCATCTCATTGTGGTCCTGATTTGCATTTTTCTAATAATAAATCATGGTGAACTTTTTTTTTTAACACTTTTTTTTTTTTAAGATTTATTTATTTATACAAGCATTGGGTACAGTCAGAAGCAGCGGAGGGTGAGAGAATTCACCAGAGCGGAGAGCAGAAGAGGCAGACTGACGAAGAAGTACACTGCTGAGGGGAGCAGCGGGCGTGGCAGGAGAGGTCTGTCTCGCCATGTGGGACCCTTGCTGGTGGCCGGGGATCGAACCGGCGCTGCAGAGGCAGCTTCACAGCCCAGCGTTCAACCACTGCGCCACCAGGGGAGGCCCCATGGTGAACTTTTTTTCATGTGTCTTTTGGACTCTGATAATGTCTTCCTGGAGAAGAACTGTTTAGTAGTGACCATCCAGGTCTTGTAGTGGAAAAGCTTTCAGTTTTTCACCTTTGAGAATGATATTAATTGTGGGTTTATTGCAGATGGCTTTTATATGTTAAATTGTGATCCCTTTATTGAGAGTTTTCACCATAAATTGATGTTTGCTATTATCAAAAGCTTTCTCGACATCTATTGATATCAACATATATATATATATATATATATATATATATATCTTCTGTACAGATATGGTGAATTACAATGAATGCTTTTTGTACATTGAACCATAATGTGTCCTTAGAATGAATCCTACTTGTTCATGGTTTATGATTCTTTGACCTTGCATTTTTGTATTTGGGTTGCTAGTATTTTATTAAGGATTTTTCTGTCTGTGTGCACTAGGGAGAATGGTTTGTAATTAGATTTTTTGTGTGTTGTAATTTTGGTTTTGGTATTAGAGTAATGTTGGCTTCACAAAAAAAGTATTTGGATATATTCCTTCTTTTTCAATCTTTTTGGAAGAATTTTAGCAAGATAGGCATTGGTTCATCTTTGAAGTTTTGGCAGAATTCACTTAGAAGCCCTCTGGTCCTGAAATCTTATTTTTGGGAGAGTTTTGATTACTGTTTCTATTTCCTTGCTTGTGATTGCTTTACCGAGGGTTTATACTTATTTCTTATTCAGTAAATTTACTTCTAAAGTGATTATTAATATGTGATAGTGTGTCCCTTCCATTTCGTTCTTAATGTGTGTCGGTCAGTCATTGTTGCCTTGAAGGGTGGCAACCTTGGGAGTGGTGCTGGAAGGAGGTTCAGTTCTTTGTGTGCATTCTTCTTTTTGGTGTTGACATGTAAGTTCTTTTCAATATTTCTTGGAGGGATTATTTAGTCTTTGCCAACTCCCTGCATTTCTCTATGTCTGAAAATGCCTTTATTATTCTTTCTTCATATCTGAAGGAGAGTCTTGCAGGATATAGTACTCTTGTTTAGCAGTTTTTTATATTTTAGTGCTTAGAGACTGTTCCACTTTTCTCTTCACTGTTAGTGTTTCTTCAGAGAAGTCTGATGTTATCTTTTTTTAATTTTTTTTTTTTAAGATTTTTATTTATTTATTTATTTATTTATACAAGCACTGGGTACAGTCAGAAGCGCGGGAGGGTGAGAGAATTCACCAAAGCCAGAGCGGGGAGCAGAGCAGGCAGAAGGACCAAAGTACACTGCTGAGGGGAGCAGCGGGGGGCAGGAGAGGTCTGCGCGCCATGTGAGACCCTCCTCAGGTGGCCGGGGAGCAGCCGGGGATCGAATCAGCGCTGCAGAGGCCATGGGCAGCTTCGCAACCCAGCGCTCAACCCCTGCGCCACCAGGGAGGCCCTGATGTTATCTTGATTAGAGTATTTTCATAGATTATGTGCTTTCCCCCTTGCCAGCTTTAAGATTCTTTGTCAGTCCTGCTTTTTTAGGTACGCCAGGGTTCTTTTAGCTTCCTGGATTTGTACATTTATTCCCTTCTCTAGATTTGGGAAAATTTCCTCCATTATTTCTTTGAATACATTTTATGATCTTTCTCACTCTTCCCTCTCTGATATCCTTATGATTCTTATGTTGTCTTTTCTCATGCAGTTGGATAATTCCCATTTTTCTTCATTTATTTTACTTTATTTCTGTCTTTCTTTGTCCAAATTCTTTTTCCATCTGCATCTTCAATTATCTGACTCATTGTCATACTTGTTCTATTTGATACTTGTGACATTCTCCTAAATATTCATCTTCTGCATTTCTTTTTTTAAATCATAAAAATTGGATAAATTCATTTTTTATCTTACTTAGAATTTCTTTATTTTCTGTATCCAGTTCATTGATTTCATTTTAAGGACAATTACTTGTTTTCTGAGTTTTCTTAGAGTTCTTCCATTTCTTTAAATTTCTTTATCATTCAATTCTAATGAGATTCTGTAGCTGATAGGAAGAACATATCTTCCATGTCTTTGAAGTTGATACCAATTGTTGTTTTTGTTGTTGTTGTTTTGCTTTTTTCCTATTGCTAACTTTGAACTCAGTTGCTGTTTGTGGGACTTCCCCTCTGCATAGCTCCTCTCCCCACCCCACCCCTGCAGTGGTCCGGGGTTTCAGTTATTTTTTTTTTTTTAAGTTTCTCCATTACATTTTTGGTACACATTTAATCAATATTCAGAGACTTGATACTGTTGTTTTGAAATTATATCCAAATTTAGCATTATTTTTGGAGAAGAGAATTTGAAGAACTCCATACTCAGAAATAGTTAACATCCTCAACTTGACTCTCTGGATTTAAATTAACATAGAAGTTGGTCTCTTCTTAATATCTCTTCAGTAATGACAATTTCCCATTCAGTTTTCTCACTAGTCTTTATAAATAACACTTCTAGGCATATGTAAATGTCCCAATGTGTTATTTATTCTTTCTTTTTATATCTTCCATCACAGATCTCCAATATTGGATTATGTAAGAATTCAAAAAATCAAAATCAACAAGCAGCTATAAACCAGAGACCCACTACAGGGGGGAAGTGGGGGTGTAGGATCAAAACAAGGGGTGAGGTGGGAAATGTATGGGGACTATAACAAAGATGGAAATGCATACATTGTGCAAAAATGAAAAATCATGTAATATATATATAATTAAAATAATAATAATAATAGAATTCAGATTGTAAAGACTTTGTTTCAGTGAAGCTCTTGGAACATTTTTTTTTAACCTATCCTGTGTGATGGAGGCTATAGGAAAATGAACTGAACACTAGAGAAATTAGAACCTAGAGATGGAGAGAGAGGAGCCAACATAGAATTCAGTCAAAATGCTCCAATAGAAGTTCAAACTAGAATAAACCTAATTCTTCAGATCAGTTCACTTATACATTTTTATGCTTTAAACAAAGATGAACTGGATTTCGTCTTGGGGAAATAGATTTTTTTCCCCCATGATCCCATATCATACTCTTTAAGTGAACGTAAAACAGTTTTAATATTGTATTTATACTTGTGAAAGTATTTATTCTTCCAGATAGTAGGTGATTAGAAAGGACCACTTAAATTTGTTTTTTCAACACTTCTATTTCAATAAGATATTTCTATTTTTCTCTTAAGCTTCCAGCAACTTTTGACTAGGTTGGCTATGCCCCACTGTGTGTAGTCTTACAGGAGACAGTGTCCTACAGAAACTGAACTAGGTGAAGGCTAATTCTTCTTTTTTCTCATCCTCTGCAAATCAGGGCAATATGTGTGAGGTAAATGGGGCCAAGCAAATGATCTCATTCTTATCTTTGAATCATGGTTTAGTGCAGAGAGGATATTTCCCCCTACCACTCTGTTTCCTCTAGCACTGGTCAAGCAATCATTTTGAGATAAACAAAATTCTAAAGTAAATAAGGGAAAATGAAGACAATTACATCTGATGTAAGAAATGTAGTAAGTGGGCCTCCCTGGTGGTACAGGTATTAAGTCTCAGCACTATTAAGCTATCACCAACCACTGCAGCATGAGTTTGATCCCTGGCCAGGGAGGTGACCCATATGGCGCAGCAGACCTCCTCTGTCTCACCAGCTGCTCCCCTCAGCAGTGTATTTCAGTATATCTGCCTGTTCTGCTCCCCACTCTGTCTCTGGTGAATTCTCTCACCCCCTGCAATCTGGCCTACACCCCAATTCTTATGCATAAATAAAATAAATCTTTAAAAAAAAAAAGAAATGTAGTAGTAGCTGGAGCTTCAAAGACAAAGGAATGAAATTCACATAATGATTCATACTATGAAGACCAAATAGTTTGTAATAACATCTAGCCCAGCAATGTAGATGGGTTTCTTTGATAGAAAGTTTACGTGTGACAAAAATCCTCAATCTGGGAACATCCCCAATTTTCATTATTATGAGTAGTTAAGAAAGTGGTAAAACGTTTCTTGTCATATCTACAGGACATCAACAGACTTTATTTCAAAATGTCAATGTGAATTTTCTTGGGATTATCTATTTTGAAAATCTTGGGAAGGTCTACACGTAAGTAACACAGAAAAATAGAGAACAAGAATCAACTTACAGGATTAGCAATGGTATCTCTTAAGAGTTGTGAGATCATCCTCACCAAAATTTTTATTGTGTTCATGTGATCTCTTGGCATCTTTGGTTACTAATTATCTTTCAACTCCAGCTTTGGGAATTCAAGCTTTCTTATTATGTGGCTTTAATGTACTTCCAACAAACTTCCTTTTTTATTTTTGTCTGAGACAGTAAAATTTGTTAGCATTACCTGCCTTCAAAAAATATCTTGAGGGCCTTCCCGGTGGTGCAGTAGTTGAGTGCTGTGCTGTGAAGCTGCCTGCAGCCTCTGCAGAGCCTGTTCGATCCCTGCCACCTGCGAGAGTCCCACATGGCACACAACCTCTCCTGCCTCGCCTGCTGCTCCCCTCAGCAGTGTACTTTCTCAGTCTGCCTGTTCTGCTCCCTGCTCTGGCTCTGGTGAATTCTCTCACCCTCCCGTGCTTCTGATTGTACCCAGGGCTTGTATAAATAAATAAGTAAATCTTTAAAAAAAATATCCTGAAACCTCTTGGTTAGTGTAGAAAAGTGTGTCAGTAAATATTGAACTAATAAATTTTGTTAGAGATAAAATTAGGAGACGAAAGTATTTTGTTTCTGTTTTTTTGAATATTTTTCTTTGCACTGAATTTATGTCCGTAAATATATATTAAAGGCATTGTATTGGCTTTTTCATATATACAGATATGACTACAGCACTAATTTATTTAAAAATTCTTAAAGTTAAGAACTTCTAAGAGTCAAATTTAAAGATAAAAGGTAAAGCAGCAATTCATTAATTTTGCCTAGAATACCAATTTTGCTAGAATTTTAAATAACTAAACATGTTACATCTGGGATTATTCATTTCCTTAAAAATATTTACTGAGATCTCTGAAGGGCTTTGCACCGGCTAGATTTTGGAGATAAACACAGTACAAGAGTCAAACCAGAGCACAAATGGAGCTTGTGTTCTAACAGTTCACTTATTTACCAAATAGAAAATTCAAATATATAAAAAATTGCACTTTTTTATTTAAAATTATCCATTCAGATTTAAAATGAGAAAATGTTTAAAACAGTTTGGAGTACGGGCCTCCCCGGTGGTGCAGCGGTTGAGCCCTGCGCTGTAAAGCTGCCTGAAGCCTCTGCATCACCAGTTTGATCCCCAGCCACACAGCGAGGGTCCCACATGGCTCGCAGACCTCTCCTGCTGCCTGCTGCTCCCTTCAGCAGTGTACTTTGGTCCTTCTGACTGTTCTGCTCCCAGCTCTGACTATGGTGAATTCTCTCACCTTCCCACACTTCTGACTATATCCAGTGCTTGTGTAAATAAAAAATAATAATAAAAAAAACATTAAAAAAAAAAAACAGTTTGGGGTAATAAAGGTTAAAATCTCTAGTATATAATAATATTCATAATAAATCATAAAAACAAATGCTTACTCTTAAATTGAAAAATAGTTATTATTCATAAATAATTTGTAGAACTGCAAATTACAAATGAGTATATGAGGCCTTTTTTAGAATCAAATAAATGGCAAAAAAAGAATTTTTTCTTACTGAATTTGCGATAACATTTTAAGCAGTAGTGCTAAATATTAATGACTATATTGTCAGGTATTCTCAGACAATATGTTTGTAAACATTGGCAACATTTTTATATGCAAATATAGAACATTTTTCTCCACAACATATGCACAGCAACAGCTTTAAATTTTTCTTTAATGCAGTATTTCAAGTTTGCATACAAACATAATAAATACAATATAAACTGTATTATTTTGAAAACTGGAAAACAAACAAGCAAAATCCCCAAATTCAAATTTCCTTTTAATGTTTTTCTTTCTTCTTAGAGTCCTCTAGCTCCAATTCCTATGGCTTCAATTCCTACCTTTATTCTCATTTCATTAACAAAATGGATTCATTTTTTAGTGTAGATCAGCAGGCTTCCCCATGTTGACAATTACATTGTAATTTTATTTAGGGTAATCATCTATCAAAAGCCTTTTTCCTCTTTCTGATACATTAAAATTCTTTCCAAACACTGCTCACTTTTTTTTTTTTTTTTGAGTGGGTTTTCCAGTTTCTTGTTATTTGAAATGGAATTAAAGTGGATGCAAAATTTTGTTCCTTAAGATAGCACCAGCTCAATGTTGTGAAAATATTACCTTTCACAGGTTCATTTAAAAAAAAATCTAAAGTATCAATTCAGGTATATTGGCATATTTCATTAGAGAACTGTTATCATTGTGCAGGCAGGAAAAAGGTTAAAATGCCCTTTTCCTGAAAATGGTCTGTTTTTGAGAAAGCACAGTAATTACAACAATAGCTATCAAGATTTTGAGACTTAATAATCCTTAGTTCTTCCTTTCATGGAAAATTGCATTTTGCTATCTTCTTTGAAGATAAAAATATTAATGAGAAATAATGTGTACAATAATATAAAATGTAGAAACACTTTTTATTCATTATGTATAAATGGGGAGACAGGAAATATAAAGTCAAAGAATAAAACAGTAACAGGAAATATAAGGTCAGCTGCATCAAGGAATATTTCGCACAGCATTGTGCCTTTATTAAAAATTCTAGATTCATCCAACTATGGTGAATGGAGATTTTTTTGAATTAAATAACACCCTTATTCACTTTACAATTCAAAAATCACAAAATTACGGAGTACTAGCTGTGCCACATAATGACTTATTCTTTTCTTCTTATCTATTATAATGTAATACTTGCTAATAACCTGGATACCAGTCTGAAATGAAGAATTCTGCATTGTATGTATGAAGCAAAGACCCAGAAGTTGCAGCCTCCACTCTTATCCATGCTCCAGTATTGTGGGACCTTTCTTTTTCCTTGAAGTTTCCATTTTTTAAAAGATATATATATATATATATATATATATATATATATTCATGCATAGAAGAACTGGGATGTAGGCCAGAGTTGCGGGAGGTGCAAGGATTCACTAGAGATCGAGTGGAGAGCAGAACAGGCCGATCTACTGAAATACACAGCTAAAGGAAGCAGCAGCATGACAGGAAAGGTCTGCTGTGCCTGTGGGTAAGTTCCGAAGCCAGGGATGGAACTCAGGCCATATTGATGAAAGCGCTGAGATTTAACACCTAGGCCACCAAGGAGGTCCCAAAGTTTCTATGTTTTTTGAAAGATACAAGAACTAGGGTACAGGCCAGAGGTGTGGAGGTGAGAGGATTCATCAGAGACAGAGCAGGGAACAGAACAGGCAGATTTATTGCAATACACTGCTGAAGGGAAGAGTGGGTAAGACATGAGAGGTCTGCTGCACCATGTGGCCCGTGATGGAATTCATACTGAAGTGGCTGCGGATAGCTTCGTAGTGCTATGTCTTAATAACTTGCACCACCAGGGAGGCCCCATGTTTCTATTTTTTTTTTAGCAATTGTGCACCAAGTATTTTACAGATTATTTTTTATTTGACCAACTCTTTTTTGTGGGTTTGTAAACTAAGGTTCCTACAGCTCATAGAATGCATTCAAAGTCATATAAATAATACATAGTTTTCTTTGTTTCAAAGTACACTTTCAGTGTGACCAGCATGAAATAATTTTTCGATTTCTTTTATCATTGAAATTCCTTATATTGGGTTCCTTTAATTTGTATGAGAATGAACATTTAATTGCAAATAAAGCAGTTTGATGTATTTTTATTTGTGATCTGTGTCATGGAAGTTAATAATGCAAACATATAACGTGATTCATAGAAATAGTACTGGGACTATAAATATTGGACAGTGAACAAAGCCAAGGTGCTGTGAAGACTATAAGTGAGGAAATTAGTAAAATCAAAATAACTATCAATAGATTAAGTATGAGGGAGCTTAATTCTGTTTTGTGTTCAATGTGATAATCATTCAAAGAAAAACAACTCCCTGGTAGCCCAAGGGGTTAAGATATAACCTATGAAGATAGCCACAGCCACTGCGGTACCAGTTCAATCCCTGCCCAGGGAGTAACCTACATGGCACAGCAGACCTCTCCTGACTTGCTTGCTGCTCCCCTCAGCAGTGTATTTCAGTCAATCTGCCTGTACTGTTCCCTACTCTGTCTCTGGTAAAGCCTCTCACCCCCATACCTCTGGCCTGAGCACCAGTTCTTATATGCATAAATAAATAAATCTTTTAAAAAAAGAAAAAAAATAGGAAAACAACCTCAAATATAGAGCAGTCTGAAAAATATAAAACAAAGAAAAATCAAGCTTGGTGGAACTGCTGTGCATCTAGGAACAGACCTTCTACCTAGAGACCTACAGGTCTGTATGCAAATTGAGCAAACTTTCTGAACCAAAAGACTTTTGTAGGACCTCCCTGTTGGTGCAAGGGGTTAAAACACAGCACTATGAAGCTATCCGCAGCCACTGCACACATGAGTTCGATCCCCCTCCAGGGAGGCGAGCCACATGGCGCAGCAGACCTCCCCTGTCTCGCCCCGCTGCTCCCCTCAGCAGGGTATTTCAGTACATCTGCCTGTTCTGCTCCCCACTTTGTCTCTGGTGAATTCTCTAACCCCCTACATCTCTGACTTGCACCCAGTTCTTGTATGCATAAATAAATCTCTTAAAAATAAATTTTACTTTTAATGGTGATTAACAGGGAAAAATACTTGAATATCATACTGAATCTACTTTTGCCTATTAAGTTTAAAATACAATACCTCGTGGAAAAGTGTGAACACCATGAATTAAATCTGTCAGCACACTGGTTATAAGGTACTCTCTTGATTTATAAAGCAAAATCATGTTCTCGGACTATCGGTTGTGCAAAATTATGTAGGAAACTTGTAAAAGCTGTAAATTCCTGGATTCCCTTTAGAGAGATTTTGATACTAGAAAACTTCTTTGAGACCAAGGAATCTGCCATTTAACAAGTGTGCCAGGTGATTCTGGTGAAATTGGTCATGGAACACATTTTTCTGAGCTTTGCTTTGTAAAACACTGACTTGCATCACAAAATATTAACTTAAGTGTTTCTTTCTTCCACATTCTTGTTACCCTTGGCAGTCCTTCATTGCCCTACTAATCTTTGCAGTGAAAGTTTCATGTAGTGGTCAAATTTTCAATTAAACACAATTCTACTCAAATTTAAATCACACACACCATTTTTCACGATGATAAACCTGTTGACTGAATAACTTTTATGTTTCATCTCAGAGGTGCATCATTTCGATGATGAATTAAGAGATCTCTATAAAGTAGCCTACCTACCTGTGATAAGTGTTTAAGGAATATGTGATGCTAGCGTGGGAAATGAAAGAAGAAAAAGAGGTACAAGGGGAAAGTGACTAGATGCTATGGCAGGCAGATCAAAGTAGTATTTCATCAGAGGGTAGTTTTTGATCTTCTAATTCTCAGAGTTTCCAGTTAAAGAATTCAATTTCATAAGAATGGCTCAATTTCAGGATGGAGGTGAAAAAATGATTCAATTAACAACTAAATAATTATAATAACAAAGGGCGCTGCAAGAATTGATGACTTATGGGCCTCCCTGGTGGCCTAAGGGTTAAGTCACAGTGCTATCATCACTGTGGCCTGAGATTGAGCCCTGGCCAGGGCCAGGGAGCTAATCCATATATGGTGCTGCAGACCTCTTCTGTCTTACCTGCTGCTCCTCTCAGTAGTGTATTTCTGTAAATCCTCCTGTTTTACTCCCCACTCCACCTGGGGTGAATCCTCCCACCCCCTCCCCACCTCTAGCCTACACCCCACTTCTTCTACACACACACACATTGATGACTGCTTCTATAAGGCATTTTACTAAGCACAGCCTATGCTCTTTTTTTTTTTTTTTTTTTTTAATTTTCTAGAGGCATGTCTTATTTATTTATTTATTATTTGTTTGTTTGTTTGGTTTATACATGCACTGGGTACAGTCAGAAGCGCGGGAGGGTGAGAGAATTCACCAGAGCCAGAGCGGGGAGCAGAGCAGGCAGAAGGACCGAAGGACACTGCTGAGGGGAGCAGCGGGCGGCAGGAGAGGTCTGCTCGCCATGTGGGACCCTCCTCCGGTGGCCGGGGAGCAGCCGGGGATCGAACCGGCTGCAGAGGCTGCAGGCAGCTTCGCAACCCAGCGCTCAACCGCTGCGCCACCGGGGAGGCCCAGCCTATGCTCTTTATCACATTTAAATTTCAAGGCTATCATACGAGGTAGGTAATAATATTACATATATTTGTGGAAGAAAATAAACTAGATTAACACAAAACTCTTTAACTAAGTACCTAAGCAACTAGTGAGTAAACCAGAAAGCCAATCCCCCAATGTACCATAAGAACTATAACTAGCCAAGTGACCCTAGAGTATTTACTTTACACTAAAGAAAAATCTACATGGGAAATAAAATTAATTAGAGCAAAAAGAGTTTGTTGAATGAAACTAATAGTTAATGACATCAGTAACCTAAGGCATCCATGGGGAGTGCTGGGAAATGTTGACCTATTATTTTTTTCAGAGTCCCCTTTTTTCATGCTTTGGTTAAGTGTGCTATACTCAGGAATGTTAATGCCATTGATCTACTTTTTTGTTTTCATTTAATTCCACTCCAGTTATGCACTCCTGACCCTAGTCCCCAATCACCTTAATTAGGTGGACCTTTCTCAAATCTCCAGGATAAACTGAGAGACCATTTCACAGGATGAGTTACTTCATTGGATGACTAACCTACATAATATATTGATTCTTTCTAGTATGGTTTTCAGGGAATTAATATTTTCATATTATTCAAAAGCTTCTTGCTTATGCCCATAAGCTTATTACATAAGAAATTGGAACAAAGTAATAAGTTCCTTAAGCCAAAATGAAAAATAATTCACTATCCTATTCAATCAATGGATATATATTTATTGAGGGCCGATTTTATGAGAGCAATGTTCTGAGTACTATTTCATTTATTCCATTCTATAAATATAACTTTATAATACTATAAATACCTAAATAATAGAAACTGGAAACTCATAAAAAGTTCATTTAGTAATACATTAAAAACAAAACAGAACATCTTCCAACAAAAATTTGAATTATGAAGTCTACATATTCCATAATAAATTACTACAAAGACCTTCTGTAATCTCGATACATTTTTTTTTGAATTTTTGTTTCAATTTTACAGAAAAGTTTCAAAGTATAGAGTGTTCCCATATACACCTCACTCATTGTATTAGTTTTAGCATGCAACTTTGGAAAACTTGTTTCAACTAAAGAACCAACAATGGTATATAATTATCACCTAAATGCCACCCTTCATTTGGAATTCACTAGTTTTCTTTCATGCTCTTTTTCAACTCCATGACCCCATTTAGGCTACCATATTATTTTCAGTCATCATGTTTATTCTGTGTGTGATATTTTGTTATATAGAGTTCAGTAATATTGGTGAGATATTTTGTAGAATGTTTCTTAATTTGGAGTTGCCTGATGTTTTCCTCATTTGGATCTAGAAAAAGAGCAAGGAGATGAAGAATCATCCTTATCAGTTGATATCAAAGATACAATAGTAATTGTTCATAGTATTCACCTTCATCATTTGGTAAGGTATACCAATTTAGCCCACTAAGCATTTACTCCACAAAGTCATCTTTTTCATAGTATCTCCTGTTTTCATACTATCTTCTTTGGAAGCATGTCATTGAGCACAACCCACAGGATAGCAGCAAGAGGAGGGATAGTGTGTCAATTCCTATCTCTTGGAGAAAGGTGGGTAATCAGATAATCAGATACATTTTTTTTTTGAAATTTTCTGTATAGGAAATATGTCTCTTATTTCCCAGTTATTTGTTTGCTTGCCATTTATTTACATAAGTATAGGTATTGGATTATGGATATTTATTTTCAACTCTAGATATTGTATAATTAATATATATTTTTTAATTTTGTTGCTCAAATTGTTATAGCTCTAGCCAGCTGGAATTCTTTCACATGATCTCCTGTGTCCCTTCCCTTTTGACATGCCTATATCCTCTTGTTTGTGATACCTCCTTACTTTCTATAACACCCTTGATTTTGTTTTTAAATTGCTTCTTAGTTATCAATCAGTCACTTCACTCTTATATGAATTGTCATTAATATGTTAAATTAAGTAATTAATGTTTTACTAATGGAAATCGCAATGCAGTCAATCTGTTTTTTAAAGAGTACAAATTTGTTTCAAATAAAATGGCAATATATTTAAAATGAAAGGAAAGGGTAGAATTTAGATTAAATTTAAATGAAACAACACATAGCTAATCACTCATTGAGTGTGACCTTTAATCAAAGAGATGTACTGATTGTGGGATATTTAGCTCAAAATAGATGTGAATTCTTGCATAGATGTCATTCATATCCTGCAGAAAATAATTTAATCTACCACCTCCCCAAAATGAATGATGGTCTTGTGAAAAAAAATGGAACCTCATTGTAAGTTCCCTTGTTTGACCATATTTTCTTGGATCTCAAAAAAATTTACAAGATATGCTTCTGGTCTGTGCCACTGTCGTGTTGCTCCTTGAGAAATGAGAAATGGTTTGATGATTGTATTTCATTTCTACTCATCACCATCTACTGTACCATATGATGAGTCAGCTGCTGCCTTGAGATAGCATTTAAGATTTTGTATACCTAACAATTATTGTTATCATACAAATAAACATAATAGTCAACAGAAAGGGCCGGGAAATATTTTAGAATTAGGATCTTGAGATTTCGCACATTAAACCAGGAAAATAGGCCACTGTTCATCTTATTCCTTACAGTCAGATGGCAGAGGACCAACTACACCTCTAAGTTTAGTAAATTATATTAGGTATTTCTCTATTTTTAGTGTTTATGTTAAAAGTTCTTAGATTCCTCTAGAAAAAAAGGTAAAAAAGGTAAAATACAAGACAAATTCATTTTGTGAGCAAATTATACTAAATGTCTCCAAATGCTACCTGTCAATCTAAATAAATTTGTGGTACTAATTTGAGGCATGTCAAATTTCATGAATTGATAATCTATATATGGAAATTTAGGGAATAAGATAATTTTTTAGAAAATAATGGAATTAGAATTTTTTACATCTATGTTGAGATATCATGCAGAAAAGATTATACATTTTTAACTTATTTATGCTATCTACCTAAAAATTAACACCAAGCAAATGAATGACTTTTTATTTGTCGTATGTGGTGGAATATTATTACACACACATCTAAGTACAAATTCTCTTGACACTACTTACCATTTTCTTCACCTCACCTAAATCTGTTTTCTTCTCTATTGACAATTTTAGGGTTAATATGAGGATTAAAGTGAAATAAATGTGAATGTATAGTATGGTTTCTAGCAGGCAGCATTAGATCAATAAATTTTAGTTGTTATGATATTTCCAGAAAATATTCACTAGTTTGTTTAGTTTAGTAACATTTTTTTTTTCAAGTAAAGTAATGGAAATAAAGTGCTCAGATCCAAAAACAAATCTACAAATCATACCAAATAGCAACATTCTGTTTTGGATAGTCAGTGTTTTGCAGATTTTCACATATATGAATCAGTTAAGAGACCTCAATTAAGAAATATTTAAAGGCACAGACTAAAGGAAATCAATACAAAAATCAACAGGCATAAAGGTGAGTAAATTCCTTAAAGTCTGTGTCCTGCAATGTATTTTCTATTGCTCTTGTTGTTCTGGAGACCACAGATTGATTCCACTTATCTTTTCTTGGAATCCTATTTATTTATTTATTTATGTGTGCATTTATGCATTTATGTATGTATGTATGTGTGTATTTATTTAGAGGTAACATTGGTGTACAGCACTGTGTATGAATCAGAGGTATGTGATCACACGTCACCGAGTGTATGTTACCACACCATACCCACCACCTCTATTTCTCCACTATACTGTATTAGGGCACCCTCTACACTTTGCTCTCAATTTTCCCCTGCTCCTTCTTTTACCTTCAATTTTACAGTAAAATCTGTATGGTTTGTTTTTGATTTGGATTGGTTTGATCTGATGCTTTGTTTAATTTTTTTAAAGATTTATTTATTTATGCATACAAGAGCTGGGGTACAGGCCAGAGATGCGATGGGGGAGAGGGGTGGTGGTGGTGGTGGTGGTGAGAGGATTCACCTGAGACAGAGTGGGGAACAGAATAGTCAGACTGACTGAAATACACTGCTGAGGGGAACAGCGGGGGAGACAGGAGAGGTTTGCCTCACCATGTATGTTGCTCCCTGGGTGGCTGAGGATCGAACACATGCTGCAAAGGCTGCGGATTGCTTCATAGTGTGGTGTTTAAACCCTTGCGCTACCAGGGAGGCCCTGTTTATTTATTTATTTTTATATTCTACATAGGAGTTAAGCTTTCTGGTATTTGTCTTTCTCCTAGCTTACCTCACTTAGCATAATCCCCTTCAATTCCATCCAAGTTATTCCATAAGGCAAGAGTTCATCTTGTTTTATAACTTAGTAGCATTCTACTTTATATATGATTACATCTTCTTCATACACTCATCTTTCATGGATTTAGGTTACAGCCATACCTTAGCTATCATGAATAGTGCCACAATGAACATAGGAGTGCATATATTCCTTTGAATATTTTTTCATTCTTCATGTAGATACATAAAAGGTTAATTGCCAGATCATGTAATAGAAATATTCTAACATTTTAAGAAATATGCATATTGTTTTTCCATATGGACTGGACCAGTCTACATTCCCACCAACAGTGTATTTGGGTTCCTTTCTCTCCATATCCTCGCAATCACTTGTTTCTGGTTTTTATTTTGTTTTATTTTGATATAAGTTATTCCCACAAATGTGAGATGGCATCTCATTGTGGCTTTCATTTACATTTCCCTGATAATAAGTAATGATGGACACTTTTTTTTTCTTGTGTTAGTTGGCCATCAGTTTGTCTTTTCTGGAGAAGTCTCTGTTTAGTTTTCTATCCAATTTGTGATTAGGTTATTTATTTTCTTCTCGCTGAAATTTATAAATTCTTTTAATGTGTTGGGTATAAGCCCATTGTCATGTTTCTTTTTATGTATTTTATAGTTTCCAGTGTTATGTATGTCTTTAATCCATTTTCAGTTATTTTTTTAGGTGGGTGAGAGTAATCCAGTTTCATTCTTTTGCATGTGGCTGTCCAATTTTCCAAACACCGTTTGTTAAAGAGACTCTCCTTTCTCCAAAGTATATCTTTATATCCTTCATCATAGATTAACTTTCCATACACATGTTGAGTTTATTTGTAAGTTCTCAGTTTGATTACGTTGGTCTATGTGTCCATTTCTATTCCAAAACCATACTGTTTTGATTACAATGGATTTGTAGTATATTTGGAAGTCTGGGTGTGTGATGCTTCCATTTTCTTTCTTTCTTTCTTTCTTTCTTTCTTTCTTTCTTTCTTTCTTTCTTTCTTTCTTTCTTTCTTTCTTTCTTTCTTTCTTTCTTTCTTTCTTTCTTTCTTTCTTTCTTTCTTTCTTTCTTTCTTTCTTTCTTTCTTTCTTTCCTTTCTTTCTTTCTCTCTCTCTCTTTCTCTCTTTCTCCTTCTTTCCTTCTTTCCTTCTCTCTCTTTCTCTCTCTCTTTTTCTCTCTCTCTCTTTCTCTCTTCTTTCTCTCTTTCTTTCTCTTTCTCCCTTCTTTCTCTCTTTCTTTCTCTCTCCCCTCTTTCTTTCTTTCTTTCTTTCTTTCTTTCTTTCTTTCTTTCTTTCTTTCTTTCTTTCTTTCTTTCTTTTTCTTTCTTTTCTTTCTTTTTTCTTTCTTTCTTTCTTTTCTTTCTTTCTTCTTTCTTTCTTTCTCTTTCTTTCTTTCTTTCTTTCTTTCCTTTCTTTCTTTCTTTCTTTCTTTCTTCTTTCTTTCTTTCTTTCTTTCTTTCTTTCTTTCTTTCTTTCTTTCTTTCTTTCTTTCTTTCTTTCTTTCTTTCTTTCTTTCTTTCTTTCTTTCTTTCTTTCTTTCTTTCTTTCATCAGGTTGCATTGGCTATCCAGAGTCTTTTGTGGTTCCATATAAATTTCAGAAATTCTTGTTATATTATTTTGAAGAATATATATATATATATATATATACTCTTTTCCAGATAAAAGTCATCTCAAAATAATTCCATATAAAATTACTGTGTGCTTTATAATGATTATGGATTATGGAGAAAGCATAGGTCGAAAATAAATATTTTTAGCTTAGAGCCTAGCTTTATGGTAACATGATGTGTTTGGTATCCTAGAAACTGATAAAAATTAGTACTGAGGATATGTCAGGTATTTATTTGAAAATAGCTTTGTACACTTTGGGATTGTTTATATTCTAAGTACTTAAGAGTACAAAGATTAATTCTGAAATTCAAAGAAGAATTTAATAAATTATTAGAACTAGTGTAATTAAATGAATGAAATACATTTACTTTGAGCATGTTATGGAATACTAGATGTACTGTAATGAGAGTACCTGCATTGAACACAAGTTTGTTCTTCATGAAACATTATCTGGGACTTTTCTATACATATTGTAGAAAGGAGTATATTGCTACTAGCTAATCACTCTCTCTCTCTCTCTCTCTCTCTCTCTCTCTCTCTCTCTCTCTTTAATTAAATGGATTTCCCATTGTTAAGGGTTGAAAAGGATTGTAAAATGTACAATTTATTTCTTCACATTTTTGTGTTACATGATTTCTTCTTTATTTTTTTAGTCAACACCTACCAACTTTTATAAAAATAACCTTTTCTCAGGGTGGGAATTAAAACAAAATTTTATTGCTTTACTGTTTGCTAATTAATTGAACACTTCCATATGCAGATCTATCTAACTTTCCTAAAGTTTGAAAGACTATGCAATGGAGACTGAGTCTTCTGTGCAGTATGGGTGGTATGGGAAAATTGTATTTATTTTCATCATGTATGCAATAACATGGTTTGAAAATCAATGAAGAGTGAAGGTATTGGTAACTTAAAGGTGCTTTGTTTTCATTTTATATAAAATACCTTTAGTATATTGCAAATAATATACTAAATCATGTGCAGTCATACATATGCACAAAAGACAAAAGTCATATAATTAGAAACATGCTAACATTACTGCAAACTTGAGAAAAAATATATATAACAAATGAGAATAATGTAATAAAATGATTGACTCTAAGACAAAAATCTCAACATGCTATTTTCTTATTAAACCATTGTACTGGTTTACACTAATAAGACCTGTGTCACCATATGCATCCCCAACTATAGCCTCCTAGATTAGTATTTGCCCACTGTATGGAATCCAAGTCCAAATGTGTTCTTTGCTTCTTTGATATTCTGTTTTACTCCTGACATCTGGGATATGCAACATGCTGTTTCTATGCATGGGGCACAATTTGTTCTCTTCACCAGTAATCCAATTTTTGCTTGTATTTTAGAATTCCTAGTAGAGTCTTCAACTTTGACATTTTTCTAGGTCACTTGGAGCATTCTTAAGCAAATGAGGGAAACATCAACAATTAGAAAATAGTTGAGAATATGTAGAAACATTTTATTAATTATAATACCAAGTAAGGGGAATGTTGACACCATATAGTGCTCAGGGATCAGGACTCTAACCTCTCCACAACATGAGGTTAATTTTGCTAATTGAAATATTGCCTCTTTCAAGTAATGTGCCAGTGGAGAAATATGATCAAGTCCTTTACTGAAATGTCTATTAGTTCTTAGATCTTTAAATACATTTTAATTTTAGATAAATTATTTTATTTTTACTAGGTTGTTTTATTTATTTTTGAATTTACTTATCAATAATTGAGGTAATATTTTTATTTTTTAAAAGATCTATTTATTCATGAATACAAGAATGGGGTACAGGCTAGATGTGTGGGGTGGATGAGAGGATTCACCAGAGACAGAGGGGGGAACAGAACAGACAGACTGACCGGAACACACTGCTGAGGGGAGCAGTGGGCGAGAAAGGAGAGGTCTGCTGCACCATGTGGGTATCTCGCCGGCTGACCGGGCTTGAACCTCTGCTGTGGAACCTGCAGACAGCTTCACAGCACTGTGTTCAACCACCTGCACCACCAGGGAGGCCCCAAGGTAATATTTTGATATCCTCATTAGGTATTGCCACCATAGTGCACCCAACAGCAAATCACCCATAGTCTACCACCATAGTTCATTCTGTTTCCTTCCCTTTTTGTTCTTACTTTTCCCCCACCCCTCCCTCTTCTGAATGCTTCAGTTCTGTAGTCAGCTTTCAGGACACTTTTAAGCTTATCTTTATCTGACCCTTAGTTGAATTACTCTATATTCCACATATTACTGTAAACATTTAGCATTTATCTTTCTACTTCTGACTGATTTTGTAACTGGTGGCTGAAGCCAAAAGACTGTTATAGGTGGTGCCCCCTAGAGTATAGATATCCCCAGGGAAAATGCTAAAAAAGTGGGGTGGCATGATGGATAAGTAATATAAGTGAGTACAGAAGGGAGGGGAGAGTAGTCTTCATGTTCAGTCTGTGAATTTTAGTTTTCAGATCTTCAGCATAGGGGTCAGTGGATCTGGGCCCACACCATGCAGATCCTTCAGAAGGCTGTTGCAGCCTGGCAGAGGAGATGAAAGCCCAGGAGCCAGGCATCTTACTGAGCTGCATGAATATGGTTGCCATTCTACTGCTGTAGCTGCTGTTTTTTCTTTTTTTTTTTTTTTTAAGTTTTATTTATTTATTTATACAAGCACTGGGTACAGTCAGAAACACGGGAGGGTGAGAGAATTCACCAGATCCAGAGTGGGGAGCAGAACAGGCAGACTGACACAGCACACTGCTGAGGGGAGCAGCTGGCACGATATGAGGGTTCTTCAGGCCATGTGGGACCCTTCCCAGTGGCTGGGGATTGAACCGGCACTGCAGAGGCTGTGAGCAACCTCGCAGCCCAGCGCTCAACTGCTGCGCCACCAGGGGAGGCCCTGTATCTGCTGTTTTGAGAGGAAAAGTTTGGAGGCTTTGCAAGTAGCCGAACAACTGAAACTGTTCCTGGTTTTGCTCCTGTTGCAGCCTGGCGGAAAAAGGCGAGGACCCTGGAGCCAGACATCTTCCTGAGATGCATGATTGTAGTGATTTGTCAGGTCATTCTACTGCTGTAGCTTCTGTTTTGAGGGTCGCCTTTCTGCTCTGTGCTAGGGCATCATGTCCCAGGACCTCATGGCACATCTCCTGTTGTATCTTCTGCTGTCTTCATGAGTCTGCAGTGGCAGGAAGACACCATCTTGGACACGTGGCCTATTGTTCTGGAGAAGAGCTATGTGTCCTCAGTGGCAGGAAGATGCCATTTTAATGACTTTTGTTTAGGACTGGAAAACACTGGACTTGGCTTTGGGTGAGGTAAATGGCTCTTTTTGGCCTCAGTAAATCTTTGTTAAATAAATCACTTTGCTGTTTCTTGAACCGGAGTAGTCTTGCAATTGTGCATGTGGATGAAGAACTCAGTGGCTGGTAAACTATTTGGGCAGTGTCCTTGGCCAGTTTTATGTCCCCTCCTTCCCTGTATCAATTTCACTTAGCGTTAAGTCTTCCAGCTCCATCTTACTGTCTAAAATGCTACAAGTTTATCTTTTTTTTTTTTTTTTGATCACAGAGCAATATTCCATTGTGTATATATACTACATATTCTTGATCCACAATCTTTTGAAGCACTTCAGTTGTTTCCATAATTTGACTATAGTGTATGGCACTGCAGTAAACATAGGGATTCAAACTTCTTTTGATTATTGTTTTGTAATTTTGGGGTTAGATACCAGGAGAGAGCCATGCAATAGATTAATTTTTAATGTTTTGAGACACCTCCATAATGCTTTCCATAAGGATGTATCAGTCTGCATTCCAGCCAGCATTGTAGGAGGTTCCCTATTTTCCACATTCTCATCAACACTTGTGGATTCTGGTATTTTCAATATGGGCTATTCTCAGATGTGTGAGATGTTATCTCATTGTGGTATGATTTGCATTTTTCTGATGATAGGCAATGATAAACACTTTCCCATGTGTCTTCTTTGGAGAAATATATGTTTAGTTCTTTTGCCCATATTTTTGATTGGGTTATTTGTTTCACTTGTGATGAGCTATATGAGTTTCTTGTCAGATGTATGGTGTACAAATATTTTCTCCCATTTAGTATGGTGTCTTTTCATTTTAGTTACAGTTTGGTTTGATGTCGTAACAGTTTTTTATGTCCTCTTTTTTTGTCCTTGTTAGGAACAAATCTTTAAAAACGTCACTGAAGATTATGTTGTGAAATGTTTTGCCTATGTTTTCTTCTGTATATTTTATAATTTAAGATCTTATATGTCCCAGTCTTTCATACATTTGGAATTTTTTTTTGTGTGTGTAGTGTGAACTAGTGGTTTAATTTCATTGGTGTGCATGTACCATCCAGTTTTCCCAAATTATTCATTAAAGAGGCTATCCTTAGCTCAATGTTCTTTGTTCTATTATCATAGATTAGTAGTCAATAAAGATGTGAGTTTAAGGCCACTCTGGTGCCCTGGGAGTTAAATTTTAGCAATATCACCACTATGTCCTGAGTTTGCTCCACGGGCAGGGAGCTAACTCACATAGATGGTGCAATAGACCTCTCCTGTCTTTCCTGCTGCTCCCCTTCATAGTGTATTTCAGTAAATCCCTCTATTCTGTTCCCCACTCCTCTAGTGAATCCTCTTACCTCTGGCACCTCTCATCTACACTCCAGTTCTATGTAAAAACAAACAAATAAATAAATAAAATAAAAAAAATATGTGAGTTTATTTCTGGGCTCTCAATTCTATTCGATTGGTCTGTGTATCTGTTTTTGTTCCAATATTATGGCTTTATAATACAATTTGAAGTCTAGAAGTATGATATATACCCCCACCTCTTCTCTTTCTCACTCTCACTCTTTCTTTTATTTTTTGGTCAGAATTGCTTTTGCTATTCAATTTCTATTTTGATTCCATATGAATTTCAGAGGTGTTTGTTCCAGATCATTGAAAAGTGCCATTGATATTTTTATTTGGATTGCATTAAATCTGTACATTACTTTGGGTAGAAAGTCATTTTGACAATGTTGATTCTTCCAATCCATGAGCAGATAATATTTTTCCATCTTTTGGGTATTCTATTTTTTAAATCAATGTCTTGTAATTTTATTTGTATAATAATATTTTAGTACCTTTGTTGGGCTTATTCCTAGATACTTAATATTTTTAGAGTAATTGTTAACTGGGTTGCTCCTTTAATTTCTTCTTCTCAGTTATTGTTTGTAGCTAGGAAAGCAACTGGTCTCTATTTATTTTATCATGGCATATGCAAATCATGATAGCTTTACTTTTTCTTTCCCAATTTGGATTTTTTCTCTGTCTAATTGCTCTTTGAACAACAGTGGTGAGAGTGCACATCCTTGTCTTGTACCAGATCTTGGTGGATAAGCTTTTAGTCTTTCATGATTGATATTATTAGCTATGGAATTGTTGTAAATGGCTTTTTATTATGTTAAGTCATGCTCCATTTATCCCCATTTTTTCCAAAGGGTTTCATTAAAAATGTATGATGGATCTCATCAAATGTTTTCTCAGCATCTATTGATAGGATCGTATGTTTTTTTATCTTTATTTTGTTGATGTGATAAATTACCTTCATTGATTTTCAGATGTTGAAGCAAACTTGTGTCACTGGTATGAATCCCACTTGGTCATGATGGATGATTCTTTGTATGTGTTGTGGGATTCAATTTGCAAGGATTTCATCAAGGATTTTTGCATCTGTTCATTGGGGAAATTGGTCTGTGATTGTCATTTTTTGTGTATGTGTTGTCTTTAGTTTTTAGTATTATTTTACTTTTGGCCTTATGAAATTTATTTGGGAATTTCCTTCTTTTTCAATATTTTGAAAAGTTTGGAAAAAAATAGGTATTAGTTCATCTTTGAAGGTTTGGTAGAATTCACTCGGGAAACTGTTGTGCCCAAGATCAGCGGACTCGGCGAGTTTGGTTCCACAGAAACCATCTGGTCCTGGACTTATGGTATTTGGGAGTGTCTTCTGTTACTGTTTGTTTCACTCCTCGTGGTTGGTTTGTTCAGGACTTCTATTTCTTCCCTATTTAGGCTCCAATTGTTGTATAATAATAAGAATTTGCCCATGTCTTCTAAGTTAATGCATTTATTATTGCCTAGGGGTTCTCTAATTATGTCCAGAATTTTTCTAGCACCTGTTGTAATTTCTCCTCTTTCATTTTTGAAGTATCTATCCCTTGAAGATTTCTCCCTTTATTCTAGACCCATGCTAGAGGCTTGTCTATTTTGTTTATATTGTCAAGGAACCCGATTTAAAAAAAAAATTTTGAATATTCTTTTTCCTTTGTATTTTGTTTATTTCTGCTTTGATTTTTCTATTAATTCCTTCCTTGTACTACTGACTTATGGGTTCATATGTCCTTTTTATAATTTTATTTATATTTAAAGTGATTATTTATATTAATGAATCATATGATAGCCTATTGCCGAACATTTTGCCTCTAATTTTTGTGGTTCAATCAATTTCCTTGTTTGGTTCTTTGAATATGTACCTTTCTGGCTTGGATGTGTGAACTTATTTCAATGTTTCTTGGAGGTGTTGTCTAGTGTTTGCATATGCCTTGAGATTTTCTATGTCTGAGAAGTCCTGTGACTCTTCTTCCTACATGAAGGAAAGCCTTGCATATTAGAGTATCGTTGGCTGGCAGTTTACATCTTTATGGTAAGTGAAATAAGATGTAGAAATACCAGATGATTTCAGACATATTTGGAAAAGAGAAAACAGAGTCAGACAAAATAAACTAAAAATAAAACATAGAAAGAAATATGACTAAAATTATGGTTGTGAGAGGGAGGGTAGAGAACAAAGTTGGATGGTAGTCTTATAGACTATGTTGAAGTATGATGGGTGCCTTCATCATGGGTAGAGTTTGGCATAATATGTATGAAGTTATCTGAAATTATACCTCATTGTTATATACAGCATTGTATAAACTAGTATTATGTAAACTAGTTATCTCAATGCAATTGACAGAACAACCAAAGACAAAATAAAGATATGAAAGCAAACAAAAAATAGAAGTTTGTATTTACATGTGATGGAATATCATTCAAACAAAAAGGAATGGAATACTTCAACATGGGTGGACCTTGAAAATAGTATGCTTAGTGAATTAAGTGAGACACAGAGTAACTAATATCACTTAATTACATTTATATAAAGTTCCTATAACATGCAAATTCATAGTGACAGAAAGTAAAATAAAGGCCGCCGGAGGAGAAAGCAAAGGAAAATAGGGATTTGTTTATTTATTTATTTAGTTATTTAAATTAATTAATTAATTATTTTAAGATTTATATGTTTATGAATACAAGAACTGGGGTACAGGGTAGAGGTGTGGGGGGGTGAGAGGATTCACCAGTGACAAATTGGGGAATGTAGCAGGTGGATTGACTGAAATACACTGCTGAGGGGAACAGCAGGCAAGACAAGAGAGTTCTGTTGTGCACTGTGGAGTAGTTCCCTGACCGGGGATCGAACTGGTGCTGAAGTGGCTGTGGATAATTTCTTAGTTCTGTGTCCTTACCACTTGCACCCCCAGGGAAGCCCTGATTTATTTTTAAAGGGTCAAAATTTGTTGGAGTCAGTGAGACTATTTCAGCTCTAGATAGTGGTAACACTGTTAATGTATTTAATATCTTTGAATTGTAAACAACCGTGAAACAGTTAAAATGGTACATTTTATGTTTTGTATATTTTACAATAATAAACATGTAATTTAGTTTTAAAATTCCCTGATCCACAGAACACATGAAATATAATTAAATGTTTGTTTCATTCATTTAAATGTGGATTTTCTGAAAATTTAGCAAATTTAGCTCTAACTGATCCATTTCTAAGTAATTTAAGAGCCTTCTGAGGACAGAACCTGAGAGGACTCTAAAAAGGAAGAGTGGCCTTGGAATGTTCTAATAAATGTTGGATATGAACTTCCTTAATACAAACTTTATTTTTCCTAAAGGAAAAAAAGTCATTGTTAATTTGTTGATGATTGATTTGATGATAAAGCCCAACAAGTTAAGCAGTCAAGAAACAAATAATGCAAAACAAAATAAAAATATGGGGAAAAATGCTGTTTTCCCACTGTTTCTACTTCTTTTCGTGTGGTTGGAGATCCACTACTGTAACACCCTTAACTTCTCTTTGCTGTTCTATTCTTTATACCCAGAGAAGAAGTATAATAAATTGGAAATGCTTAGTTGAGTTCCTCTCTCCTCCTTCATCTATGTGGATGCTGCCTATCAGAAGCTGGATATCTCTTCTACTCCTCCAAGAAGAAAGTTTGACTGGGTAGATCCCCCATTGTCTAGATTAAAAACTTGCTTAATTTTATTTGAGTTTCCCTTTTGTTTAATTAGACTTTATATAAATTAAGCTGATATTCATTTGTTGTCATTTGCAATTTCCTTCTTTGTCAATTGGTCAAAATTTAGAGGGGTGGATGAAATTCGTTAATTTTGGAGTTTCTCTCACACGAAAATGTTTATTAAGCATGATTAGCCTCAATACTGAGATCAGGTCTAAAATTGTAGAAAGCTGACAGTATCAACATGCTCCTCTGCCTCCCTATAGGTGCCCAGGATCACAACAGTTCTGAATTGGGTGTGTTTGGAATGGCAGGGCACACTAAATTGCGCAAGAGGGAATATTACCCTCAGGTCAGTCTCAAAAGGGGAGAGTTGCCCTCCCTAGCCTCAAATGGCGATGTAGGGTTGGTTGCTAGAGACTCTCATAGGCAAAGCCTTGTGGACAAATCTGTAAAATGGAAACTGTGATAAAGAGAAGCAGTCAGCCTTTGACAACCCTGAAGGAGGGAAATGGGAAAGCAAATATTCACGTATCACCCTTCTCCCATTCTCCTGCCTATGCTCTTTCATTTTGCAGAATGAACAAAGATTAGAGACCATTTGTACATGTGGCTGAGTAATACTTATCTGCTAACTAAGATATTTGTTGTTACTGAAGTTCCACATTCACAATCCAAAATTAGGACATAACTTATTAAAGACTCTGAACTAGCACACTGATGTTGTCTGAAGCACACATGATGTACAACATCTTTTTTATTTGCAAATTACTCTTGGCTTAGCATCATCCTCATTTTTGTTTGTTATCTGTTACTGTTTCCCTTACATGTCAAGAGTATAATGCCATGTATATTTGCATATTTTGGTCTTGAAATCATGCCTTGAATTTAGGATTTATCTTTCTTTGATAATCTTTTATATAATTTTTAAATATCTTTCTTTAATAAATTCCCCTTTGGTTATTTTTTTTAGTTAAACTTTATTCCTATTATTTGAAAAACATGTTATTTTGTTTTAGAAAACACTGATTAATTTTAGACAAATGGACATAGCTTGTCTTCCTACTATGAAACAAGATATGTTATTTACATTTTTCTTTTTTATCAATATTCTTTTGTTGGTCTTTAGGATTTCATCACATAAGAATGTTTCTCACTAAAATTTTCCAAGCTAATTTATTTTATTTTGTTAATATTGTTAAAGGGATGCTCGCTTATATTTTTAACTGATTAGTTTTTTATAAAGAAAAGTGTAAAATTTACTATGTTCTATGTGTTCATTTCATTAATTAATTTTATTAGTTTTTCAACAATTGTTTAATTTACTCTTTTGCATTTTCCAATTATAAAAATTTAGAAGAAGTATAACCTTCATTTCTTCTACTCCCAAATCTACAATTCATAGTATTCACCACCTTCTCACTTACCTTGGCACATGAGAATGGGTCCTCTTTTAAGAAAACAAAACAAAAAATCTGGAGACAATGAAATAGGAGGAACAGGATGTACAGTATTTGTCAATTACAGAGACTAGATCAACAGTAGACTGGTCATGAAAGAGGGCTGACAGAGGGACATGTGGATTAAAGAGAAAGGAGATCACGCTCTTTTGTACTTGGGATTAAATGGAACACTTCTAGACTTTCTCCTTCCAGTTGCCCTACCCATAAGATGTTGAGTGCTCCATTTAGATGGCAAGCTTGGGAAATATAAGCTGGATGTACTATGCTCAGTCCTTTCCCTATCTTTTTAGGAATTATCATCACATAGGCCATGAGACTTCCTCTCTGATCTTCCATAGTCCTAACTTCCAGTTACAATGTTGCTTGTTAACTGCATGGGTGAATGTGCCTAATCCTGGATCAGGAGACTAATTTTGCTTTCATAGTAAGTTATTCTCCAAAGGAAGCTTTATAAAACTAATGATTCTTTGGCCTCCACTTTTTTTTGTTTGTTTGTTTTATGTACCATTTTTTAGAAACACGGTCATGAAATAAGTAGAATTTGATTTGACTTCCCATAAACCTGCACAGGAATTTAATTTCCCTAAGTGCAGAAATCTTATCTTGTTTAGTAATTGAATTCTTATATGTATTGGTTAAGTGTGAGAACTCTGGACTCCGGGTAAATTGGTTTCAAAATCTGACTACACCATTTACAAACTCTGTCATATATGAAAAGATATGCAACTTCAATGAACCTCATTTTAACTGTAAGAAAGTAGCATAGTATTTGTGCCTACATGAAAATGTGTCAGTGAGACTTAGATGACCTATGAGGATCATAATATGCTAACAAAAGTTGGTGATTATTAGTATGACATATGAATGGTAAAAATAAATTTGAGCTTAAATTGAAGTTGAAAATAAGAGTTAATTAGTAATTAGGAAATTTGAACCCTGGAATGAATGTAGGTTTATGCAAGTACAAACATAATCTTCCAAAACAGAAATTCCTGTAAGTGTCAGAAAAGATTATATTTTGTAAAAATCAAACCGCACATCTTGTTTGCTAATTATTTAAATAAATGACTATAAACCCTTTGATTTTATCCTAGAAATACTAGGACCATTATTACGAAAAATGTCAATATACATGCATATGATAGAATGTTTTATCCAGATTTTATAGATAAATCAAGATATTTTATGTATGAATGGGTCTGTTTGTATGTACCTTCTATTTGAGGAACACTGTGAAAATTTATGCCCTCTACAGGTTGACAATACTTACAAAGGATCTGTAGGGTGTCTGCCTATGAGGTCATCCCAGAGCACCATGCCTAGGCATTCACTCCACGTGAGTGGCTTGGCAAGTGGATTACTTCTGCTGACTGTCATGGTGGGTTAAAGCAACACTTGACTGCCAGAATTGTAGTGACACACTAATTTTGCATGGCTTTTTATCACATGGTATACAGGACAAATTCAGTGCTTTTGGCTAACTGTATTTCAGCACTGATCCTCGTATTTGAACAGCGATTAGGTATTGGCTCTTGCACATCTATGTTATGACCATGCTGCTGCTTCTACTTTATATAACCAAAAAAGGTGGAGGTGCCAGGCATTCCTGATATGGCCACTCATCTCTTATTTTTTAAAGATTTTATTTCTTTATTTATACAAGCACTGGGTACAGTCAGAAGCACAGGAGGGTGAGAGAATTCACCAGAGCCAAAGCGGGGAGCAGAACAGGCAGACTGGTGAAGTACACTGCTGAGAGGAGCAGCGGGCACGGCAGGAGAGATCTGTGTACCATGTGGGACACTCGCCGGTGGCTGGGGATTGAACTGGCACTGCAGAGGCTGTAGGCAGCTTAGCAGCCCAGCGCTCAACTGCTGCGGCACCAGAGAGGCCCCACTCATCTCTTAAAAGAACTTTGAAAATTTGCTCTTGTAGTGCAAGAGCAATGTAGTACATTGACAATATAGTACATTGCCAATTGAATGTACTACATTAATTTCACCACTAGAGGTTCTTCTCTATACAGCTACTCCCTTCTCTTATACAGCTACCTCCTACAAACTCTGTCAGTGTTTATCCACTACCTTGTTCTTGACCCCTTAGCCAATAATTGTTCATGTAGTCTAAAAATTTATCTTTTAAAATTTTTATTATTTTGTTTGGTTTATGTATATATCACATATGACTGAAGTCATACAGTGCTGTCTCTCTATTTGATTTATTTTGCTAAGATTAATGTCCTCTAAATGCATTCATATAGTTGTAAATGGCAGGATTTCATCTGTTTATAGATGAGTAGCATCCCATCATGTATATATCCACATTTTTTGGTCTACTTACCCACTGATGTACATTTATGTTGTTTGCAGTTCTTGACTATTTGTAAATAATGCTAAAAGAAATACATTAAATAATATGTGGTTGCACATCTCTCTTCAAATTAGCCTTCTTGTTTGTTTTGGGTAAATATAAAGAAGTGGACAAACTGGATTGCATAGAATTTCTATTTTTATTTTTTAAGAATATCCACAATGAGCATGATCTCTTCTAGCTCCATCCATATTGCTGCAAATTACATGAGTTTATCTTTTTTGATTGCTAAATAATATTCCGTTATGTATATGTACCACAGCTAGATCTAGTTACCTATTTTGGGGCATTTGGGTTGTTTCCATACCTTGTCTTTTGTAACTAGTGCCTCTATAAACATAGGGGTCCAGGTGTCCTTTTGAATTAATGTTTCTGTGTCCTTTGGGTAAATACCTAGGAGTGGAATTTCTAGATCATATGGATGCTTCATCTTTAGCAGATTGAAATAAGCCAGAAAGAAAAAAAGAAAAATACTGGAGGTCTCACTCATAATAGGAATTTAGAAAACCTAAATAAGGAACCAGGGAAAAGACTAATTATAATAAGGTAAAGATCAAAATCAACAAGCAACTATAAACCAGAAACACGTTATGGAGGTGGGGGAAGAAGAGATTAGGATCAAAACAAGGGTGGTCAGAATTGTATGGGGACTATAGCCAAGATGAAAATGCATACATTGTGCAAAAATGAAAAATGATGTAAAAGTATATAAAATAAAAAAAATAAAAGCTATGTTTCAGTAATAAAAAAATCCAAAATGCTTTTAATTATGGAGGAACCAATTTACATTTCTTCTTTCTTCTTTAATTGATGTTGCACTTCTCTGATTGTTTGATCTGTAGGTGTGGCATAGGAGCGACAGCCACTTTTTCCATGAAAAGGACTACTTTTCTTACTATCACATGGTCTCTCTTGTTGATAGCAATGTGTGAAGACAGAAGTGCAATCTCCATGGAGAAAACAATATACGTTCAAGAAATTTAGTAATTGCAGCCCAAAATGTATGGCTGGTAGATGTGTTGCTTGCATAAATAGAAGTCTCATCCACTTTTACTTGAATATGTGGTTATTATCGATAAAGAACCATACAATGTTTGAGAAGCTGGTGTTCTTGGATAATAATGAAACCAGAATTAAATAAATGGTATTAGAGAACTACAGAGTCAAGAGAATCTATATTTTTTCAATACAAAAACATGCTGGAGAACCATTCCCTTATGATTAATAATAGGTTCTATATTTTTCTTTTGGAAACATATATAAAATTTGCTAAAAATGATGCATTTCAATATAAAGAACAGAAAGAGATGGTTACTGGATATGAATAACAATAGACTATTCCTATTAAACACTACCAAGTATCTGATAGGACAATAAATGTGTGATTGACCCATCTCCACACATTATTTTAAATCATCTATGATTAATCACTCTACCCTTCATTAACCCATGAATTTTGTAATGCACTTTGAATTTCTGAAAAATATTTTCTTGAGGTACCGCACACTATAGGGATGATGATAAATGCCAATATGAGTAAATCAAACAAATCAAACAATTTATAAAAATGAATAATGACATAAATGTATATAAATATTTTATAAAGAGATAATTTTATATTATTATTTAGACATAACAAGCTTTGGACTTAGACTAATCTGTATTTAAGTCCTTTCTATCACTTACTGACTTGGTTCTTGAAAATGCTTATTATAAAGCATTAGTTTCCTTATCAGTAAAAATAAGTAAGGCAATCTTGGCCATGTCATGGTATTGTTATGACATTAAATATTTCTTGCCACACACTTAGCAAAGTTTCTGGACAATAATAAAATATTAATAAATAATTTTATAATAAATTCCATTTCCAAAGTTGAGGAATAACTTAACAAACAATTGGTAAGATATTTATAAAGAACACCAACAATGTCATTGTATAAAATTCTGATTAAGAGATGAAAAATTTTGGATGGGAAAACTAAATATTGTGTAAACAGAGTTCTCTCCAGTGTATTTTATATGTGAAATGGGGTAATATTCTAATTTATTTTTTTAATTCAATATAGTTACTCTGATCTTCATATGTAACAATATATAGGCTCTACATCCTTACAGAATTTTGAGAAAGAAGTATAATGAGAAAGGGCTTGTTCTATAAAATATTTAATTATATAATGTTCTCATAATTAAAACTGAAGTGTGTTTGTATACGAATCAATGGACAAATAATAAAACAAAAAAACCTATAAACAAAATTTTAACTAATAAAGATGTAGACACATATACAGATATATAGATGTAAATATAAAATCAGCAGCCCGTAACAACAAAAATACAGAATACTCAGGTCTCCCTGGTGGTACAAGGGGTTCAGACACAACCCATGAAGCTGTGTGCATCCTCCACAGCACGATTTCTATCCCCGGCCAGCCCGGGAGCAATCCACATGGCACGGCAGACCTCTCCTGACTTGCCCATTGCTTCCCTCAGCAGTGTACTTCATCAATCTTCCTGTCTATTCCCCACTCTGTCGCTGGTGAATCCTCTCCATCTCCCTGTACCCCAGCACTTGTATGCATAAATGAATCAATCTTTAAAAAAATACAGACTAATCAATAAGTAACAGTGGAAAAATTGCTCCCTGGCTGGCTGGGGTTCGAACTCTTGCTGCAGAGGCTGTGGATTGCTTCATAGCAATGAAGCTTAACCCCTTGCACCACCAGGGAGGTGCTGAGAAGACAAAATTTCACTTCTGAATTATCTAGTAACGTCCAGGTGTCTAATGACTGAATAGAAAGAAAAAAAAATACAAATAAATCAATGAATAGTTATTTGTCTTACACAAGTACATGATTGTTTGCAGAGTGGGCGCATAAAGAGTAGGCTCATATAATGAATACATTATTTTTGTGTTAAAAACTTTGTAAACTGAATTTTATTTTATTTTCAATTTTTTAAAGATTTATTTATTGAGAATAAGAACTGAGAGATAGGCCAGAGGTGCAGGAGGTGAGGAAGAGACAGAGAGGGGAGCAGAGCAGGTCAATAAACTGAATTTTAAAACCAGAAATCTCACTAATACATGGAACCTAGAATATAGTATGAGCTCAGTAATAACACAAGTGTTCAGTCTTAGGGGAATATTGCAACTAGTCAATGGCACATACATTAAAGAACACCTTTGGACAGTTATTGAAATTATCTTTTAAATGGTCTATGATAATTTAAAAATTATAGTGATATTAAGAAAATTAAAAAAATATAAAATCCTAATTATGATAGAAAAAATGAAGGGGGATAAAGATTGAAAAGCAGTTACTTTTCAGTGATTTAAATAATTTGTATTTGTGCTTTTTTGTATTTACTATATATACATATTAAAAATATTTTATTAGGTTATCGTTCATACAACACCCTGTAAGTTCTAAGGGTATACATTCATGCTACTACACAGGTCTATTATCAGGTCCACCATCAAAGCCCAATAAATCTCAACCTCAGTCCATTGGATCCCCTCCCCTCTTGCAATCTCCCCACCCTATCTGTTTGGTACACTTACTTCTGCAGTTAGATTTCAAGGGTTTGTATTGGTATGTTAATTTGTTTTGTTTCCTTATGTTCTACAAATGAGTAAAATCATCCAGTATTTGTCTTTTGCCTTCAGATTTAGTTCATTTAGCTTAATCCCTTCCACTTTCATTCATGTTTTGCAAATGACAGGATTTCATCTTTTTATTGCTTAGTCGTGTTCCATTGTCTACATTGCTTTAGATAATGTATCTTTTGTTTCTGACAGCATATATATAAACTATACTCGAAGAATATGTATTAAGTTTGTAAACCATCTAATAATGACAAGAAAATTAGGAAGGGTACATATTTTCTTATTTATTTATTTTTTTTTTAAGAGGCATGCATTATTTATTTATTTATTTGTTTGTTTGTTTGTTTATACAAGCACTGGGTACAGTCAGAAGCGAGGGAGAGTGAGAGAATTCACCAGAGCCAGAGCTGGGAGCAGAGCAGGCAGAAGGACCGAAGTACACTGCTGAGAGGAGCAGCGGGCGGCAGGAGAGGTCTGCGCGCCATGTGGGACCCTCCTCCGGTGGCCGGGGAACAGCCAGGGATCGAACCTGCGCTGCAGAGGCTGCGGGCAGCTTCGCAACCCAGCGCTCAACTGCTGTGTCACCGGGGAGGCCCAAGGGTACATGTTTTCAATCAACTAAATAGAAGATAGGAAATCTTTCTGCTTTAAAATCTTTCAGGTTTATTGGCCTGTGTTTTTTTTTGTGTTTTTTTTTTGATAAGCCATATTCCATTGTGTATATATACCTCATCTTCCTGATCTTCCTTTTTTTTTGCACCAAGTTTATTTTCAAAGCTTGACTATTATTAATGGTGATATAATAAATATTAGGTATGTTACCTTTAAATTAGTATTTTTGTATCTACACTTAGAAGTGGATTTGTTAGATGATGTGGAAGAGCCATTTTAAATATTTTGAGAAACTTCCATATTGTTTTCCAAAGTTACTGGAACAGTCAATAATCCCACTAATAGTATAAGGATGTTCTTTTTTTCCCTCCTCATTCTCTCCAGCACTTGTTGCTTTTGGTCTTTATGAAGTGTGCCTTTCTCACAAGTGTGCAGTGATAATTCACTCTGGCTTTGATTTGCATTACCATAATGGCAAGAGATGATAAACATTTTTCTATGTGCCTGTGGGTCATCTATATGTCTTCTTTGGAGGTGTCTATTTAGCTCTTCTGCCCAATTTGGAGTGAGGTCTTTGCTTTTTATTGAGTTGATTATTTCTTTGTAGATCTTGGATTTCATTCCTTTCTGAGATGTATGACAGCAAATATTTTCTCCCATTTATTAGGTTGTCTTTCATTTTAGTCATAGTTTATTTCACTGTGTAGGAATGCTTATATGGTACTGATTGTATTCTCTTTTATTTTCCCCATTGGAAATGAATCCACAAAAACATTATTAAAGCCTATGTTGTGGAGTGTTTTTTCTGTATCTTTATTTATGTATTGTGTGGCTTCATTTCTTACATCCAACGTTTTCATCCATCTTGAGTTGAATTTTGTGTATGGTATGAAAAGTAGTTCTACAGTCATTCTTTTGCATGTGGTTGTACAGTTTTTCACAAAACCATTATAATAGAGGATTTCCTTGCTCTAGTGTATATTCTTGGCTCCTTTGTCATAAATTAACTGTCCATATAGCTGTGAGTTTATTCTGGACTCTCAATTCTATTCCAATGATCTGTGTGTCTATTTTTGCCACAGTATCATGTTGTTTTGATTATTATGCTTTTTCTTAAGTTGGGTAGTGTGATACTGCCCTTCTTTCTCATTTTTGTCAGTGTTGCTTTAGCTTCAGGGTTTTTTTTTTTTTTTTTTTTTGTTCCATATCAGTTTTAGCAATGTTTGATCAACAGCTTAGAAGAATGCCTTTATATTTTGAGAAGCATTGCATTGGATCTGTATATTGCTTTGGATATAATATCCATTTTCAATGCCCCAATCTATGAGCAGGGAATTTCTTTCCATTTCTTAGTTTTTTCTTCAATTTCTTTTAACAACATTTCAGAGTTTTCTTTGAATAGATACTTTATCTTCCCTGTCAAGTTTACTCCTAGAAAGTTAATGCTAATTTATTTTATTGTAAATTGATTATTTTCTTGACTTCTTCTTCAAACTATTGTTTGCATATGGGATGACTACTTGTTTTTGTGTATTTATTTTGTAACCTACAACTCTGCTAAACTGGTTTGTTGTTTCTGTCAGTATTTTTAAAAGATTTATTTATGCATACAAGAAATGGAGTATACGCCCCAGGGGAGTGGGAGAGGATTCACCAGAGAGAGTGGGGAGCAGAACAGGCAGATCTACTGTAAAACATGCTGAGGGGAGCAGAGGGCGAGACAGGAGAGGCCTGCAGCACCATGTGGGTTGCTCCCTGGCCAAGATTGAACTCAGCAGTGGCTGGCTATAGCTTAATAGCGCTGTCTTTAACATCTGTGCCACCAAGGAGGCCCTCAATCAGTACATTTAGTGGAGTCTTTAGGGTGTTCTATGTACATTATTATGTGTTCTTCAAATAATGATAATTTTATTTTTTTTTCCACATTAGATACAGTTTCAATCTTTCTTTTGTCTCATTACTCTAGCTAGGATTCCAATAATAAGTTTAATTGTAGTGGTGAAAAATGGATATGCTTTTCATGTATCAGGTCTGAGAAGAATAATGTTTAGTTTTTCACTATTGAGAATGATGTTATATGTGGGTTTGTCATATATGGCGTTTATTGTTTTGAGGTATGATTCATCTGTCTTCAGTTTCTCAAGGATTTTCATTAATGGATTTAAGCCTTATCAAATGTTTCTCAATGTATTTTGATGTGATCATATGGTTTGTATCTTTCGTTTTATTAATGTGGTAAATGATGTTGATTAATTTTCAGATATTGAGCCATCCTTGTGTCTCGGAAGATATCCCACTTGATCATGTTGTATAATCCTTTTAATTCATTGTCAAATTCACTTTGCTAAGATTTTTTTTTAAGATTTATTTATTCATACATGCAAGAACTGGGATACAGGTCTAACACATGGGAGGGTGAGAGGATTCAACCGAGACAGAGTGGGGAACAAAATAGGCAGACTGACTGAAATAAACTGCTGAGGGGAGCAGCGGGCGAGACAGGAGAGGTCAGCCATGCCAGGTGGGATTCTCGCCAGCCAACAGGCATCGAACCTGTGCTGCAGAGCCTGCGGCAACTTCAAAGCGCTGCACTCAATCGCTTGCGCCACCAGGGCAGGCCCCTTTGCTAAGATTTTGTTGAGAATTTTTGCATATATGCTCATTTTAGAAATTTGGCTGTACTTTTCTTTCTGTTGTTTTCCTTGTCTGTTTTGGATATGTTAGCTTCACAAACATTGTTTGGACTATTCCCGCTTCTCCACTTTTTGGAAGAATTTTTTTTTTTTAAGATTTATTTTATTTATACAAGAACCGGGTTATAGCCAGATGCGCGGAAGGGTGAGAGGTTTCACCAGAGACAGAGCGGGGAACAGAACAGGCAGGCCCACGAAATACACTGCTGAGGGAAGCAGGGCGAGACAGGAAAGGTCTGCTGCCATGTGGGTTGCTCTGAGGCTGGTGGGGATGGAACTGGCACTGCAGAGGCTACTGACAGCTTCACAGCGCTGCACTCAACCGCCTGCACCACCAGGGAGGCCCCATTTTTTGGAAGAATTTGAGATAGATATAAACTCATCTCTGATAATTTGGTAAAATTCACTAGTGAAACCATCTGGTTCTGAACTTTTTTGAAGGAAGACTTTTGATTATTGTTTCAATTCCCTTGCTGTAACTGGTCTGTTCAGGTTATCTATATCTTCACTAATCAGTCTCAGATGGTGACATATTTACAAGGATTTTTCCAGTTCTTCTAGGTTGTTCAACTTTTTAGCATACAAATGGTCCAAATAATCTCTTATGATCCTCTGAATATGATCCTGAATATGATATCCTTTTATGATCCTGAGATATCTGTGTAATTTTTCCTGTCATTTTTGATGTTATTTGTTTCTGATTTCTCCCTCTTTAAATTTGTGACTGTAGCTACTTTATTGAATTTTTTTAAGATTTATTTATTCATGCACACAAAAACCAAGGCACAGGCTGGATGCGTGGGCGGGTAAGAGAATTCACCAGAGACAGAGTGGGGAACAGAAGAGGCAGACTGACGAAATACACTGCTGAGGGGAGCAGCAGGCGAGACAGGAGAGGTCTGCTCGCCATGTGGGCTCCTCTAAGTCCAGCAGGGATCCAACTGGCACTGCAGAGGCTGCACACAACTTCACAGCGCTGTGCTCAACCGCCTGCACCACCAGGGAAGCCCCGCTGTATAAATTAAACTACCCAGGCCTGTGGGGAGTGGCAGGGGTGGGGGCCTGGGCGTGGCTCTTTGTTCTTTGTGACGTCTTGAGTGTTCCGAGAAGCTGGGAGACTTAATCACAGGACCAGTCAGCGCAGATTTTGACTCTGAGACCTGGGAGAACAGCACACTCCATGAGGAAGACGCTTGCTGCCGCTGTCTTCCGCGTGCTATCGGGTGTCTCCCAGAAGCCGCCTAGCAGAGTGCTAGTAGCTTCCTGTAACTTCTCCAATGATGCTACATTTGAAATTAAGAAATGTGAGCTTCATCGGTTGGAAGAGGGTCCCCCTGTCACAACCGTGTTAACCAGGGAGGATGGGCTCAAGTACTACAAGATGATGCAGAGCATTCGTCGAATGGAATTGAAGGCAGATCAGCTGTATAAACAAAAATTTATTCGTGGTTTCTGTCACTTGTGTGATGGTCAGGAAGCTTGTTGCGTGGGCCTTGAGGCTGGGATAAATCCAACAGATCATGTCATCACATCCTATCGGGCTCATGGTTTGTGCTATGTGCGTGGAATTTCTGCTCGAGGAATTCTTGCCGAATTGACAGGAAGAAGAGGAGTTGTGCTAAAGGTAAAGGTGGCTCAATGCATATGTATGCCAAGAATTTCTATGGGGGTAATGGCATTGTTGGTGCTCAAGGACCCCTGGGAGTTGGTATTGCACTGGCCTGTAAATATAAGGGAACCAATGAGGTCTGTTTGACTCTGTACGGGGATGGTGCTGCTAATCAGGGGCAGATAGCTGAAGCTCACAATATGGCAGCTTTGTGGAAATTACCTTGCATTTTCATCTGTGAGAATAACTTCTATGGAATGGGGACATCTGTTGAGAGAGCAGCAGCCAACACTGAATACTACAAGAGAGGAAATTGTATCCCTGGATTAAGAGTGGATGGAATGGATGTTCTGTGCGTTCGGGAAGCAACTAAGTTTGCAGTTGATTTTTGCAGATCTGGAAAGGGGCCCATACTAATGGAGCTGCAAACATACCGTTACCATGGACACAGTATGAGTGATCCTGGAATCAGTTACCGAACACGAGAAGAAATTCAGAATGTAAGAGAGAAGCGTGATCCTATTATGCTTCTCAAAAATAGAATGGTAAACAACAACCTTGCCAGTGTTGAAGAACTGAAAGAAATTGATGTTAGTGTGCGGAAAGAAATTGATGATGCAGCCCAGTTTGCTATAACTGATCCTGAACCAAATTTGGAAGAGCTAGGCCATCATATCTACAGCAGTAATACACCTTTTCTAGTTCGTGGCACAAATCAATGGATCCAATTTAAGTCTCTCAGTTAAAGGGAGCCTGAACATTAATTTGATTTTAGTCCATGGATCTTCACCAACTTGGAGGAATAAAATCCATAAAACATTAAGTCTTGTAATTTTTTATTAAAAGAGATTAAGAGATTATGTATGAGATTAAGAAATTAGGAGAATGGGCCTCCCTGGTGGCGCATCGGTTGAGCGCTGGGTTGTGAAGCTGCCCGCAGCCTCTGCAGCGCAGGTTCAATCCCCGGCTGCTCCGCGGCCACTGGCAGAGAGTCCCACATGGCGCGCAGACCTCTCCTGCCGCCCACTGCTCCCCTCAGCAGTGTACTTCGGTCCTTCTGCCTGCTCTGCTGCCCGCTCTGGCTCTGGTGAATTCTCTCACCCTCCTGCGCCTCCGACTGTACCCAGCACTTGTATAAATAAATAATAAATAAATCTTAAAAAAAATAAAATAAATTAAAAAAAGGAGATTAGACATTAAGATGTATGATGTACCTTCAACAGGAGATGTACACTGGTGCATTAAATAATCCATCACAGTTAATCATTTAATATGTTGTTAAAAGAAACTGAGACCATTTCAATTTGTCAAGAGAGTGGGTATACCTGGATTGCAAATCAGGCAACAATAATCCCCAGGTAATTAGGAGCCACTGATACAATGAGGGGAAGAAGTTTTTAAAAGTAAGCAAAGTTAGAAAATTATTTATGGGCCTTCCCTGGTGCCGCAAGTGGTTGAGCGCAGGGCTGTGAGGCAGGCTGAAGCCTCTGCAGCGCCAGTTCGATATGGGCTGGCCAGCGAGGGGCCCACATGGCGCGGCAGACTTCTCCTGCCTCACCTGCTGCTCCTCTCAGCAGTGTATTTAGTCAGTCTGCCTGGCCTGTACGCTGGTTCTGTATAAATAAATAAATAAATAAATAAATAAATAAATAAATAAATAAATAAATAAATAAATACATCTTAAAAAAAAAGAAAATTATTTATTTGACTGTAGCTTAAGTGGTTGCTTTATATGGGAAGCCCAGTTGACTGTTTTGATAAATTATTTGTTCCTTTTTTTTTAGATTTTGAGCGTATTGCCTGGTTTAAATTTTGGTTTGTTTATGCAGGAGACCAAGCCATGGAGTTACATTAGTCTGATTGTCTCTTTGTTTAATTACTGAAAGCAGTATCTTGTACATTATTTTCAATTTATGCAAGTCTGAAGTAGGAAAAACATAGGATTATTTAACTTCCCAAGTTGTTTGCTATAATAGTTCTATTTGAATTTATATTATTTTACTATATGCTCTTATGTAAAGGAAAAATAGTTTTTCAATTCTTGTTCCACCCTGCCACAATTTGTGTATAAAGTCACTCTCTTGAGTTGATTTCAAATCACACTCAGTTATCAGGACCCCTAAATCTTCTTCACCACTTACAATAGATTAATTAGCCATTAAAATGGCTACTATAAAAGTATGTATATACAGACACATGTGCACATTCAATATTGATGCTGAAGCCTACTTACCCTTTTGTTCCTCCAATGCAGTATGACATTTCAAGGGGCTGGGGGAGACACAAGAACTTTTCTTCATGTACTTTATTGAAATAATTTTAGTGTGCCAACTTAAAGGGAAATATGAATAACTGCATTTTGCATTTTGCTTTAACCTTCAAGTTTAAGCTACTCTAATTTATACCATTTTTGTCTTCCATACTTTATTTATGTATTTTTATGGGTTGGATTTAAAAGAAATATGTTGAAAAATTCAGATGGAGAAATTAAGTAACAGCCATGGTGACATAAAAGGAGTTAAATAGAATGGGTGACAGTAAACTCTGCCTTATTTGAACATTCACAGATAGTTTTTTAAAAGGAATACTCTAACTTGGATTACACAGGTTAATTTTACCAACTGTCCATCATGTCAACTAGTCATGACCTTGTGAAAGCATTTGTACTTGGTTATATTTAACTGATGGCATGAAATCCTATTGAAAGTGATGCATGACATAAATTACTGAGATCTGATGAAGTCAGAAACCAGAATTTGCCTATAATTATTTGTAGAAAGTAGCAAAAACAATTGTTAAATTGCTAAAACTGCAAAAATGAAAAATGATGTAAGAATTATAAAATAAAATATTAAAAAATATTCAAAACTGATCTCAAACATTTTTCAAAGAGTGAGGATGATGTTAATTATACTTATTGTGGTGATAATTTCTTATATACCTATATCGAATCATATTGTAACTCAAATATAACATCATGTTATGTATAAATTGTATTCCATTTTTAAAAAGGTTGACATCTTTACAGCATCTGCTTCTACAAACAGAAGCTAGATACTTTCTAAGAATTCTAAAAAAAAAAAGTATATGAACATATGTATACATACAGGCAGACTTTATTGTCATACTTTCTTACAAAAAGTTTAAAGCAAGTAATATAACCTCAACTTTCTAAATTCAGAAAGCAGAGAAAAGCTTTGGTTGTTTATAATGCAGGTTCAATTCAGAAATACCTTAACTGGATATCTTCCATTAAAAAACATAAAATGTACATCATAAGACATTCAAAATAATCACAATATTTGAATGAAAATTTTCTTCAAATTTTTATTTTGAAGTTTTGTTTCCATAAACTTGAAAATGGAAGAAGAGCTGCTCAAGTTTTTTATTTTAATTATTTGTTTTTATATTCCCCATACAATTGCACCAGCCTTATTTGACTCTTAACTTACCTTCCCCCCTACCCCCCATAGTTTGTCTCTGGTTTATAGTTGTTTGTTGATTTTGATTTTCACTTTCTTATAGTTATTCTTTTACGGGTCCCTTATTAAGGTTTTCTAGATTCCTGCTATGAGTGAGTCCATCCGGTATTTTTCTTTTTCTTTCTGGCTTATTTCGCTGAGCATGATCCCTCCCAGCTCCATCCATGTTGCTGCAAATTGCATGTGTTTTTCTTTTTTGATTTCTGAGTAATATTCCATGGTGTATATGTACCACATCTTCTTGATCCAGTCATCTATTTTTGGGCATTTAGGTTGTTTCCAAAGCTTAACTATTGTCAATAGTGCTGCTATAAACATAGGGTGCAGGAGCCCTTTGGGATCAATGTTTCTGTGTCCTTTGGGTAAATACCTAGGAGTGGAATTGCTGGATCATATGGAAGCTCTATATTTAGCAGGTTGAGGAATCTCCACACAGCTTCCATAGTGGTTGGACCAGTTTGCACTCCCACCAACAGTGCAGGAGAGTTCCTTTTTTCCACATCCTCACCAACATTTGTTGTTGCTAGTTTTTTTAATATGTGCCATTCTCACTGGTGTAAGATGGTATCTCATGGTAGTTTTGATATGCATTTCCCTGATTACAAGTGATGTTGAACATTTTTTCATATGCCTGTTGGCCATTTGCATTTCCTTTTTGGAGAAGTTTGTTTTTAGCTAATCTGCCCATTTTTTGACTGGATTATTTTCTTTGCTTTTATTGAGTCTCATCAGCTCTTTGTAGATTTTTGTGATCAGTCCTTTATCATTAGTGTTGTGTGCAAAAATGTTCTCCCAGTCTGTGGGGCTTCTCTTTGTTTTGGTTATTGTCTCTTTTGCTGTGCAGAAGCTCTTTAATTTGAAGTAGACCCAGCTATTGATCTTTGCCTTCACTATCACTGCTTTGGGTGATGTGTCTGTAAAGATGTCTTTGAGGTGCATGTCATGTAGTGTTTCGCCTATATTTCCTTCTATGTATTTTATGGTTTCAGGTCTTATGTCTAGTTCTTTAATCCATTTTAAGTTGTTTTTTGTGCATGGTGTGAGGTAGTAGTCAAATTTCATTCTTTTGCATGTAGCGACCCAGTTTTCCCAGCACCATTTATTGAACAAACTTTCTTTCCTACAGTGCATATTCTTTGCTCCTTTGTCAAAGATTAGTTGACCATAAATCTGTGGGTTTATTTCTGCGTTTTCTATTTGGTTCTATTGATACCTGTGTCTGTTCTTGTTCAAGTTATTTTTATATATAACATATACACATCATTTAAAATGTTGTTTTTTTATGAATTCTTTTAATATCATTAAAAATCAAGATACAAATGTTTTATTAAAATTGAAACCATCACTAAACTAAAATACAAAAATATCTTTTTCTTGTTTTTATTTTAGAGGATAAACACATTTGTCACAATATACATGTTCAATTCCACTAAAACAGGGAATTTTAATGTTTTTATATTTAAAAAATGTCTAGTCTGTGTATATATTTTGGAACGATAATCATATCATTGATTGCACATAATTCTGTAATGCTACAAAACCAAAAACAACCCACTCTACTGTTTTCAATTAGGTCAGACAATAAATTAACAATAGCACTTGATTTAGCAAACTGTAATTCAGACAAGTGTAGAAAACCAGTAGTTGGAATCCATTTCCTGTTTATAATATTAGTTAGTCTATAAAGGTAAGCAATTGTGCATATTTTATGAAAGGAAAAAGCTTTAGAAAGGGAATATTTGGAAGTACTACAATTATATTTATTTTAAAAATTGATGTATTTGCCTATCTAGTGTAATGTACAGAGCAGGCATTAGTAAAATTTAACCTGACAATTTATTTGCAAGCGAGACCTAATTCTAAAAATATGAATTATAGAACATATCATGAATTAATCCTGTTGAAAATGTAAAAATAAATTTTTTTTTGCTTAGTTAGTTTTGCAACCTTCACCACTATCTAATTGCATAACATTTATATTAACTTAAAGAGAAAAATCTATTACTATTTCTGGTCACTACCATTTCTCCATCTTTTCATTTTCTAAAAACTATAAATTTACCTGCTGTTACTGGATTTGCCTATTCCTGACATTTCACATAAATTATACTATGTGTGCTCTTTTGTGTCTGACTGCTTTCACTGAATATGTTTTCAAGTTTGTTGCAGTTGATAATAGTACTGTATTGTATTCAATGTTGACTGTAATTATATTTTATTTATTCATCAGTTGATAAACATTTGACTTTTTCCCACTTTTTGGCTATCGAGTGTGAAACTAAGGTTGTTGAGAAAAAAGCCCTATCCCTTCCTTAAAAATATGAAACCAGTAGAAAATTTAAAGCACCTGGTCAAATCAATGTGATAGAATCTCTTATGATAAAATCTCATTTAGATAAAATAACTAAAAGAGAGGGACCTCCCTGGTGATACAAGGTGTTAAGTTGCTGCATTATGAAGCTAGCTGTAGCCACTTTAGCATGAGTTTGACCCCTGCCAGGGAACTGATCCATATGGCACAGCAGACAGACCTCTCCTGTCTCACCTGCTGCTCCCCTCAGCAGTGTATTTCAGTATATCCACCTGTTTTGTTCCCCACTCTGTCTCTGGTGAACCCTCTCACCCCCGTCCCCTGCACTTCTGGCCTGTACCCCAGTTCTTGAATGCATCAATAAATAAATATTTTAAAAAATCTAGACGTGTTGAAATATTTTCAGTCTGAATATATATATATTTATATTTACATATATCTATTATATATGTAATATGTGTGTTATATATGTGTTTTAAATATATAATATAACCTATTGATCCAATTTGATTTTGATTTTTAAAGAAACTTTTATAATTTAGATTTATAGACAAATCGAGATTAATGTACAGAGTTCCTTTCTGCCCTGTCTTAGTTGACCCTATTAATAACATCTTATATTAGTATTTGGTAAGGAAGAGAATCTCAGCAGACATAGTTGCTTAAACCCTGCATATACTAAATAAAAGTATGTCTTCACACTCTTGGGAAATAACTCCTGAACCCTTGAAATATTCTGATGATAAGAATGTTTCCATATGCCTAAAGAATTGCGCCATGCTCTATTAATCTGCCAGTTAAGTTTTTCATAATGATGCGTCCCAATGTTACTCCACCGAGAAGAAACATCTGGAGGCTTATGGCTGCTTTTTCTTGAATTTCTCTCCATGTGTCTTTTCCCTTTCCTGATTTCAACCTCTATCTTTTCATAGTAATAAACTATAACTTAATAAAAAAATCAAATTATTTAATTATACAAAATAAGACATCAATATATATAAACAAAACATTATATATGTACACACACACACACACATATATATATATATATATATATATATATATATATATATATATATTCCCAGAAATATTTAAATTGGGAATCCAGGTTTGCATGGTGCTAGTGAGTGATGACTATTGTTCTTTCTTACTAGCCTGCATTTGAGTGTAAGTCAATATGTTTAGTACTTTATGGATATCACCTCATTTAATATTTGCAATATCTACAAAATGCAGTCATTTTAATCTTCACTTTACATAAGAGAAAATTCAGGTGCAAGTTAAATATTTGTTTAAAATTTTGCAATTAATAAATGATGGAGACAACATTTAAAGTCATGCAACAGGGTTTATATTTTGAAAATTACATTGTTTTCTAATCATTGCTTCTAGTAATACTCTATACTCAGCTTTTGCCTCATTCTCTGACAAACTTCTCTCTGGATGTTGAGGTCCTTCATCTTAGAAGAGTTCATATCTCACCCTTCCTACCTATTGTATAGACAGACATCTGTCATAGTTGAGCTCAGCCTTCTACTGAAACATTAAAAGACAATAGATAATGTGAGTGTTATCATCTGAGAGCCTCCATAGAGCCCACCTGCCAGCTGAGACCAACAAGTACCACAAACAACGTCTCAAGAAACAGTCACAAGTCAAACTCTTCCCAGAGTTTTCTTTTTTCTTTATTTTTTATTATTTAATATATTTTAACACCATTCGTCACTTTTTTTTTTAAGATTTATTTATTTATTTATACAAGCACTGGATACAGTCAGAAGCGGGGAGGGTGAGAGAATTCACCAGAGACAGAGGGAGAGCAGAGCAGGCAGACTGATGAAGCACACTACTGAGGGGAGCAGCGGGTGACAGGAGAGGTCTATGTGCCATGGGGTACCCTCGACCGGCCGGGGATCGAACCAGTGCTGCAGAGGCTGCAGGCAGCTTCTCAACCCAGCGCTCAACTGCTGCACCACCAAGGAGGCCCACCATTCCTCACTTTTATACAATGTATGCTTTATCATCTCCGGTATAGTCCCTGTGTTATAGGGACTATAGTTCTCTAAGCGGGTGGAATTTCCACCTAGGCACCATCACCATAGTCCCTTGTTCTCTTCCCACCTTTGTTTTGATCCAACTCCCTCCTCCCCCCTGCAGAATATCTCTGGTTTATAGTTTCCTGGTGATTTTCATTTTTACTTTATTATAATTTTTTTTTCCTGATCCCTTATTAGGATCCCCGACATCCCTCCTATAAGTGAAACCATCCAGTATTTTTTCTTTTTCTTTCTGGCTTATTTCAGTGAGCATGATCCCTTCCAGCTCTATCCATGTTGTTGTGAATGGCATGAGTTTATCTTTTTTGATTGCCGAGTAACAATCCATTGTGTATATATACCACATCTTCTTGATCCAATAATCTATTTTTGGACATTTGGGCTTTCAAAATTTTCAATGTACTAAACCACAATAATAATAATAATAAAAAAAAACTGGTTGCTTTTAAATGCCTCATTATGTCTTTTTACAGAGGAATAGAAATCATAATACCAAGTGAGACTAAACTCAGCAGAAAAGAAAAAATACATTGCTTAATCAATGCTAAGGGTGTCAGGAAAACACATGAAGGCTTTGTAAACAAAGTCGGAATGAGAAAGTCAAAGGATTTATCAGTCTGGGATAGCATTGATAAAAGTAACAGTGGTTAAAAGATGAATCTCAAATAGAATTACTTAATAGAAAAAGAGAGCCTAGGGATATAAAAGTATAAGTCTTCAATACCCATTTTTCCACTATTTGAGGATGATTTACAAATAAAGTACCTACTACATATTAGGTTTTGATGACTTTATAGTAAATTGTCAATTTTAAGCAATGAAACATACTTAGCAGATTATATTTATTTGCAACTTCACTGACTGACTTGTCCAGAGATCACATTTAAGAGTTTTCTGTTGATTGGTGAGTTTCATACCTAGAGGCATGGAAACCAGCACTTGAAATATTTTTGTAGTGTATAAGCAAGTCATTGGGAGTTCACAAATAATCCTGACTAATCTACTAAAGTAGTAAAGAGGAACTCAGACAACCTATGGCTCAGGATGAACAGAACATGAGAGGCAAACCTGAAATGTAAGCAGGCACACTGTCAAATTGGTAGATAGTCAATGAGGAAGACGGAAGACAAAGTCTCCTGGTCCAAAGACCAGGAGAATGAGTGGAGATAAGAAATAAAGGGAAGGAAAACACACATAGTAGGCTGGATATTGGTGAACACTGTGTTTTCAAGAAAGTTAGCATCTTTTGGGTGAATTGAATCAACAGCATCCCATGTATTAACAAGCCTTTTGAAAGTAACTCTGCCTGCACATTATTACTAGGTCTTAAATCAATCCTGACTTCATGTGACAAAGACATAAGATTCTGTATTTTGGTATCATTTAAATCTGATTTCAAATCTGAATCTATAAAAATGGTACCTTGGGCCTCCCTGGTAGCTCAAGGACTTGCGGCATAATCTATGAGGTAATCTATAGCCACTGCATTATGACTTCAATCCCCCAGCCAGGGAGAAACCCACATGGTGCAGCAGACCTGTCCTGACTCGCCCTCTGCTCCCCTCAGCCGTGTTTCAGTTGGTCTGCCTGTTCTGTTCCCCACTCTGTCTCTAGTGAATTCTCTCACTCCCCACGCCTCTGGCCTGTACCCCACTTCTTATATTCATAAATAAATAAATCTTTTAAAAATAAGTACCTTGATAAAATAACTTAAATCTCTGTATCCTTATTTCTTTATCTGTTTTAAGGTTCCCCATACTGCTGCTATAAAAGTTATTTGAAGGGCCTCCCCTGGTGGTGCAGTGGTTGAGTGCTGGGTTTTGAAGCTGCCGGCAACCTCTGCAGTGCTGGTTCAATCCCTGGCTGCCGGTGAGGGTCCCACATGGCATGCAGACCTCTTCTACCGTGCCTGCTGCTCCTCTCAGCAATGTATTTCATCAGTCTGCCTGTTCTGTTCCCCGCTCTGGCTCTGATAAATTCTCTCACCCTCCAGGCTTCTGACTGTACCCAGTGTTTGTGTGTATATATATATATATATATATATATATATATATATATATATAATTAATTTGAAGATCTGAAGTAGCATCTGTATTAATACCAGGAAATACTAAATATGATAAAAAAAAGAAGCTTCTTGCCCATAGGAAGACAGATTTTAACTGAGAGAAAAGATAATGGTTAGAGGATACTACCTTATCTGAAAACTAGAAAATATATTCAGCTTTATGGAGGTGTAAGAATAGTAGTGGTCATAAGAAAATGAGAACTTCTTGTGGAACATATTTTCTCAAATTTAGTCAGTAACCTGTCATAGTCTCATGATGCTCTCACTATAGCCTTAAGTAATTTTCCTTCAACCAGCATTTGACAACACAAATTAGTTGGTACCAAAGGGTGAGCAAGTTTGGAGAGTAAGATGTTGTAGAAATAATAGAACCTCTCAGTTTGTACCCTCATTTTGTTCAGAAATGGTATCTACATATTTATTGAAAATAATAAAGCATGTCGATATTGTTCAGAAAATACTTTAGTAGAACCAGAAGAGGTGAATATAGATTGTGTTGTTTAATTCTACTATAAATGACTATCACATTTTCTTCAAAATTACCCCCTTTCTTTTATATAGATTCATTTTAGAAAATGCCCCAGTACTAATAAAAACAGCAAATGATCAGGCTTAAAATAATAACCAAACCCAAACTCATTTAATTGGTATTATAATTCTTATCCATTGATTTGATTCATGTTTACTTGATATGTATAGCAAAAAGCAAAGATAAAAATTCGTGCGCTAGAATATAAAAAAGAAAGATGGATTTTTTTTGCTGAGATTATGCATAGAAAACATAATTAAATTAGGAAACATTGAAGAGCAACAAAGAATGTTCATACTATTTTCTTTTTCACAGCAAATATACTCATGCTAAATAATTTACCAAAAGAAAAAGAGCCCTATCAAGCCTCATGACCTTTTGAACAATGAGCAGGAGTTCAATTATATACAAATATAATATTAGAAAGCAGCTTTCCATGCCACAGTGTTTTTTTAGCAAGTATATGTCAGAATTACTAAAGTGGGAGAACAATGCCATTGTAGTTCTGTGTCCTGCTATAGTTTATGATATCTTCTTTTTCAAACTCTATTGCCACATGAAGTAGCTCTTTGCCAAAACATAGAAAAAACTTAGGAGGAAGCAATTATTTTAATGGTATTTTTGGCTAGTATGATTTAATAGATTTTACTAAAACACTTTATTATACATTATTAGAGTGTGATACTGTCACTTTAGAAAGTATATAATTTGCTTCCATTAGAGACTTCAATTAACTTTCCAACTGTGCTCAGAGAATTTCTCTATCATCATACATATGGACAACCATGTTACAGAGTGAGCAGCTCACACTTCTTTGGGGGTGTGGGTAGATTCCAAGAAATAGAGTTTTTGACTGCTAGCTTGTAAAATCTTATATTTTCCCATAGAAGAAGGCTGACAAAAATCATGTGATTATTGGGCCTCCCTGGTGGTGCAGGCAGTTGAGCTCTGCACTGTGAAGATGTCTGCAGCCTCTGCAGTGTGGGTTTGATCCTGGCCAGCAGACGAGAATCCCACATGGTGTAGCAGACCTCTCCTGTCTCACCGGCTGCTCCCCTCAGCAGTGTATTTCAGTCAGTCTGCCTGTTCGGTTCCCCACTCTGTCTCTGGTGAATCCTCTCACCCTCCTGCGCATCTGGCCTGTACCCCAGTTCTTGTATAAAAATAAATAAATCTTTTTAAAAATCATGTGATTATCACTTGATTAAGAGAGTTGATAATAAACTCATGAGGTGATATTTTCTTTCTTTTGTTTAATAAAGTTAATGTTGGTTTGCATTGTTGTTTTTATTTAAGGAGTATAGGGTCCCACTTCAATTGCACCCACCACCAAAGCATCGGTAGACCTTACGCTCCCATCCCACTTGATTCTCAGATGAAGTGATATTTTCTGTGATTTAAATTTTTCTATCAAAATTATTTGTATCACTCACAGATATACTCCAACAAAGGCCCCAGCTACTATACCTATCATCTATTAAACAGCCAGAATAATAAGACAGGAAGACCCATACCCAAAAGTTTGAAAGAATTCAAACAACACAGAAATTCACAGAAAAACAGATCAGAGATATTCAAGGAAACTCAGAAAATGAAAGGAAGCTATGAGAAACACAATCAAATAACAGAAAATTGAGACTGAATCCTTAAATAAGAAAATTAAGGAACTGCAGAACATAAAAATATTAATAATGGAGGTAAAAAATTTCTAGGGAACATCATGAAAATAGAACAAATGAAAGAATGAATCACCAATATTGGAGAAGCAGAAATGAAAAGAATCAATATGGAAAAAGAGAGATACAAAGACAAAAGAATGAAGAAACATTTTGAGAATTATCTGCCTCTCTGAGGAGAGGAAATATAAGAGTCATAGGAATCCCAGAAAGAGAAGAGAAAAGAAAGGAGCTGAAAACACATTCAAGCTAATATTTGAGGAAAACTTCCCAAACTTGAAGAAGGAAATGAACATAAAAATACAGAAAGACAGGAAGACACCAAACTACTGAAATAAAAAGAATTCTACAGCAAGACACATAATAAAGCTCTCAGGAGTCAAGACTAAACAAAAAAATGAGGTTGACAAGGGGAATAAATTAATAACCTATAAAGAACACCAATTACACTAACATTAGACTCTGAATAAATGCTATGAACAAGAAGAGAATGAGATGACATATTCACAATATGACAAGAAAAAAATTCCAGCCAAGGATACTCTCCTTCCTGTGTGAGAGAGAAATAAGATTCTCAGTGAAATAAAATATTTGTAAATTTGAAAACTTTAAAGTGCCCCTCCAAGAAATATTGAAACGAACTTCAAATTCGAACCAAAAAGAAAAATGAACAAAAAGGACTGAAGAAGGAATTGACTGGAACCATAGATATATGAACAAAATGACAGTAACAAACTTCCACATTTCAGTATTAATCTAAACATCAATAGACTAAACTCAATAATAGAAAGACATAGAGCATCATTAGTAAGCAAAATCTAACTCTCTGCTCACTCCAAGATATGCACCTAAGTTCTAAATACAAAAGAGACTGAAAACAAACCATTGAAAAACAATTCTATAAGCTAATGGCACCCCAAGGAAGGCCGGGCAGCCATTCTTACATCAAATAGACTTCTAGCTAATGAAATTGATAGGGATGGACACTATATAATCATCAAGGGGACAATACATCAGAAAGGCATAATACTCCTGGATATATACTCACCAAGTGAGGGAGCACCAAACTACATTAGATAATTAGCAATTACTGTGATCTCTGAAAACAGACATTGGAGAAAATACACATGTGGTAGGAGACTTCAGCACCCTATCCTCACAAGTAGATAAATCAGTGAGAGAAAATAAACAGGACATAATTTCCAAAACAAAGATACAGAATATGTGAACCTAACAGACATTTATAAGGCACTCAATATAAAATAAAACTGAATACATATTCTTCTCCAGTGTACATGGATCATTTCAAGGATTGATCACATACCAAGTCACAAGGCAAATATTAACAAATACATGAAGACTAAAATCATAGCAAGTATTTTCTCTGATCATAAAGGTACAAAGATAGAATGCAACTACATAAAAGGGCAAGGAGATTCTCCAATATATGGACACTGAATGACACACTAAAGAAAAATCACCAGGTTAATGAGGAAAACAAAGAAGAAATCAAGAAATACATTGAGACAAATAACAAAAAAAAAAATAAATGAAATAGAAGTCAAAAAGACAGCACAGAAGAACAATGAAAACAACAGCTTCTTCTGTAAAAAATAAACAATCAGACAATCCCTGACCTAGGTTCACAGAGATAAAGGGAAGAAAAATCAAATGAATAAGATCATTAATGATGGAAGAGAAATTACATCCAACAAAGCAGAAATCCAGAGGATAATTACAGGTTACTGTGAACATTTATATGCAAATAAATTCAACAATCTGGATGAGATTAACGAATTCTTAGAATTATACAATCATGTGTGGATGAACAAGAAAAAATGGAAAACTTGAACAAAGCATTTATAAGAAAGGAAATTGAAATAGCAACCAAAACTCTTACAAAAAAAAATCCCAAAAGCCCAAGTCCAAATTGTTTCACAAGGAAGATGGTTTATTTTTTATTTTTTATTTTTTAAAGATTGATTGATTGATTGATTTATAAAAGCACTGAGTACAGTCAGAAGCGCGGCAGGATGAGAGAATTCACCAGAGCCAAAGCGGGGAGCAGAACAGGCAGAAGGACCTAAGTACACTGCTGAGGGGAGCAGTGGGCATCTGGAGAGATCTGCGCGTCTTGTGGGACCCGCCAGGCGGCCGGGCGCTGCAGAGGCTGCGGGCAGCTTCGCAAGCCAGTGCTCAACCGCTGCGCCACCAGGGAGGCCCACAAGGAAGATGGTTTAAATATCTATCTTGCTCAAACTCTTTCAAATAATTGAGAAAGAAGAAACACTACCAGATACATTCCAAACACTTCCAACATGACACTAAAACCAAAATTATAGAAAGACAACACACAAAAATAAAACTATCGGCCAATCTTCCTTATGAACACAGATGTTAAAATTCTTTTTTTAAAGATTATTTATTGATGCATATAAGTACTGGGATACAGGCTAGAGGTATGGAGGATGAGAGGATTCACCAGAGACAGAGTGGGGGACAGAACAGGCAGTTTGACTGAAATAAACTGCAGAGGGGAGCAGCGGGTGAGACACCTTATGGGTTACCTCCCTGGCTGGGGATTGAACCTGTGCTGCATTGGCTGTGGATAGCCTCACAGTGCTGAGACTTAACCCGTTGGGCCACCAGGAGGTCCAGATGCTGAAATTCTTAATATAATCTCAACAAAGCAAGTCCAAGAATACATAAAACTACTATATACCACATACAAGTGAAATTTATTCCAGTGACACAAGGCTGGTTCAAAACTGAAAGTCAATCAGGGTAATTCACTACATCAACAAAAATATAAATATCACAAGATCATATCAATAAATATCAAAAAAATTGTTAAATTTCAACATCCCTTTATAATGAAAGCCCTAGAAAAACTTTGATAAAAGAGCATATCGAGGGCCTCCCTGGTGGCACAAGGTGTTAAGTACATCACTGTGAAGTTATCCACAGCCTCTGCAGCATGAGTTTGATCACCAGCCAGCCAGGGAGTTAGCTATGCACATGGCGCAGGAGATCTCTCCTGCCTCACACACTTCTCTCCTCAGCATTGTATTTCAGTCAATCTGCCTGTTCTGTTCCCCACTCTGTCTCTGGTAAATCCTCTTACCCCTACACTTCTGGCCTGTACCCCAGTTCTTGTGTGCATAAATAAATAAATATTTTTTTAAAAGAGCATATCTAAACACAATAAAAGCCATATATGAAAACCCACAGCTATCATAATTCTCAATGGAGAAAAGCAGAAAGCCTTTCCACAAAGATTCAGTAGCAGGCAAGAAACTCCACTCTCTCCATTACTATTCTACATAGTACTGAAAGTCCTAGCTAGAACAATTAGGCAAGAGAAACATATAAAAGGAATTTAAATTGGCAAAGAATACCTAAAACTAACATTATTTGCAGATGGCATAATAATATATGGAGAGAAAACAATAAAATATCCATGAAAAATTTAATTAAAATAGTAAACCAGTTCAGTAAAGTGGCAGGATACAATATCCATACACAAAAATCATTTGCCTTCTATAATCAAGAAATCATCCTAAAGCGGAAGAAATTAAGAGACCCATTTCATTAACAACTATACAAATATATTTAAATACCTTGGCATAAATCTGACCAAAGAGGTGAAGGATTTATACAAAAAAATTTATAATAAAACATTGATAAAAAAGAAATAGAAGACACAAAGAAATAGAAAGATATTCCATGCTCATGAATCAGAAGAATCTACATTATCAAAGTGGTCAAGCTACCCTAAGTAATTTACAAATTCAATGCAATTACAATAAAATTTAAATGGCGTTCTTCAAAAATATTAAAAAATATTGCTAAAATTCATATGAAATCACAAAAGACCCCAACTAGCCATAGCTATCCTGACTAAAAGGAGCAGAACAACTTTTCTGGAAATATTACAGTTCCAGGATAAAATTATCTTACAAACCTGTAATAAATAAAACAGCATGATACTGAGAGAAAAATAGACAGAAGATCAATGGAATAGAATTGAAAATGCAGAAACAATACCACAAATATATGCTCAATCTATCACAAAGGAGCAAAGAACATACACTGGTTCAAGGACAGCCTCTTCAATTTGTGCCGAGAAAGCTGGATTGCAACATGCAAAAGAATAGAACTAGTCTGCTATCTCACCCCAGCACAAAAATCAACTCAAAATGGATAAATATTATTTTGGGTATAAGACCTGGAACCATACAATATATAGAACAGGCAAAACACTTCATGACATAATACTCAGAAATACTTTTAGAACTTGTTTACACAAGCAAGGAAAACAAAGGAGAATAAAAACAGGTGAGACTGACTATACCAAGCTAAAAAGATTTTGTACAGCAAAGAAACAATGTTCTAAATGAAGATACACCCCACTGAATGGAAGGAAATATTTGCATCTGATAAGAGAATGACATCAATAATCTACAAAGAGTTTATACAATGCAACATAAGCAAACATGCAAACCAATCAAAAAATGGGTAAGAGAGTTAAATAGACATTTTCCAAAAAAGAAATGCCAATGGCGAACAGGCTTATGAAAAAATATTCAACATCACTTTTTACGAGGAAATAGAAATCAAAACAATGAGATACCAGCTCACACCTATGGGAATGGTGCATATTTAAAAACAACAACAACAAATAGAAATAATAATGCTGGTGATAATGTAGAGAAAAAGCAGCAATTTTACCTCGTTGGTGGGAATGTATCCTGGTCCGAGTTTCCTCAAAACACAAGAAATGAATCTACTATACAAACAGGGTTTCATTCCTAGGTATCGACCCAAAGAACAGAAAAACACTAATTTAAAAGGAAACCTGCATTCCTATGTTTATTGCAGTACTAATTACTATAGTCATGATATGGAATCAATCTAAATGCCCCCAAAGAAATGAATAGATCAAGAAGATATGGTATGTACACACTATGGGATACTACTTAGAGATCAAGAAAGATAAACTCATACCATTTCCAGCAACATGTCTGGAGCTGAAAGGGGTGATGCTAAATGAAATAAATTAGAAGAACAACAATAAATATCAAATAATTTCACTTACATGTGGAATACAGAAAACAAAACAAAGTGTCAGACAAAGACAAATCTTAGAAACTGACCATAGATATGAGGTGTCCAAGAGTGGAGGGATTATATGAGGGGAATGGTGAAAGCCAGGGAAAGAGCACAGGGAATATGGTGATGATCTGGATGCTTTGGTGGTGGGAGAACTATAGTGACAACATCTGAGAGGAGAAATAACACATTGGTCAAAAATTAACAACAAAAGAGGAAAGTGCTACACTTAAAAAATAAAAAAAAATGAAAATAAGTGTTGACAATTATTTAAAATAAAAAAGTACCTGAAATTAAAATTCAATTATCCCAAATAAATGTGCTTTTTCTTAAAAATAAATGACTACAACTATTTAAAATAATATAAATGAATGGTCACTTCAATTACAATTCTTTTATCCTAAATAAATGTGCATTGCCTTTAAAAAAAAACAAACTAAATATCTTTTGTCAGGACTCCTCATTGTCTTTTGACAGGTTCCTTGGCTCCCTATGTTCTTTCTGAGCTTGGAACCAATAACTTTACATAAATAAAACTGTAACAGGTCTAAAGATAGTAGAAACAAAGTTTCACTATTTTAACATTCAGTGATTTCTTATTTATTCACTGATTGTTCTCACCAAGGAAAAATAGTTGAGTTATTTTTATAATACAGTCAACTAAACTCTCAAAAATAACCGAGATTTGACTCAACACAGGTTGACAGACGTCCTTTCTGGCTGTGTGATCTCTGGTGGGCTCACTTTCTTTCTGAGCCAAAGAAGAGCATATCACACTTACCTGGTAGAACTGTCATGAGGACTGGAAATAAAATGCCTAAAGTTCTCAGTTTGGGGCACATACTAGGTGCTCCAAACAGTAAATATGTTTTCCCTCCTTTCCTCTGATCACACTGTTTATTCTATCTTATCTCCTGTCTCTTGTGTAGGATGTGATATTTCTCATACATCTGTTATTACAGATCAGCTATCTATAGGGAAAAATTAATTTTTCTCTTTGTTTTCATAAATGTAATTTAGATTTTCAATTTGTCATTTCAAAAACTTAGTCATGATTTTTGTTTAATTCAGTGATTGCAGAAACTCACTAAGTATTGCTCTTATTACATTATACAGATCATCAGTGGAAAATTTAAATGTATTTTAGTCTATAAATTGAGTTTACTGCATATGCAGTATAGGCCTGAGTTGCTAGAAGCATTGCTTGCCTACCCTTGTTACCCAGACCACTTATCTCCTCTAAACAATCCTATTCTAATAACCCTATTACATTCTATTTTGTCAAATTCTAATATGAAACAGCACTTGTCATAAAGATTTTATTAGCATGAAAAGTTTCAAATCTCTAAATTGAAATGAATTGTATATATCTTTTTTAATTTAGAAATAAATTCATCATATGTATAGCAAGATTTACATGTATAAATATTTCCTTTGAGAATAATTTTGTTCTTTCTGTTCCTTAATAAGGATTTTACATTAGTATTATTCAAAAACTATTAAGGAGCAGGTGGCAACATTCTGTCAAGTTAAAGGAACAGCAGTACAAAAAATATGTTTGTTAACATTATTCATAAATTTTCTAGTTTAAACAGCATTAAACTACTTACTATTCACCATAGGGGTATACAAAGAGCATTGGAGCTTCAAAATCAATGACAGGTTGTCCTGCACCCAATGGTGCTCTTTGGCAAGGAGAGAAGCTGCTCCTCAAACTCAGCATGCTATTTTTTAATTCACACTTAAATTTCCACTTGAGGAGACAAGCCAAAACAAACTGGTCCTCCCTGAGATGCGCCCTGGGAATAAGTGCCCTTCCAACTTTAATAATTATCTGAAAAGAGTCTTTCTCTCATTCCCCTTTATTCCATCTGAGTAAGAGTTGCTTATTAGAACCAAGTTGTTTTCTACTCCTCTATTTGCATAATCCACAGATATAAACCTGCTAGCACTATACTGTCATATGGAATGATAGGCTTTGTTTGCTGAGTAAATTGTTCTCTTCTCAGCTATAATTAGGGGCATTCTATATAAAAGTGTGAGATGAAACAACTATCAGCATATAGATAAATGATAGCTAGCTAGCTAGCTAGCTAGCTAGCTAGCTAGATGATAGGCAGGTAGATGATTAATATATTTTCACTTAATCGTATCCTGAATCAAACTGGTCCTTTTTTTTAAAGATTTATTTATTTATGCATACAAGAACTGGGATACAGGCCAGAGGTGTGGGGTGCTCAGAGGGGTGAGAGAATTCACCAGAGACAGAGTGAGGAACAGAATAGGCAGATTGACTGAAATACACTGCTGAGGGGAACAATGGGCAAGTCAGGAGAGGTCTGCTTCACTGTGTGGGTAGCTCCCTGGCTGAGGTTTGAACTGGTACTGCAGTGACTGCCAATAGCTTCATAGGTTTTGTGTTAACCCCTTGTGCCACCAGGGAAGCACCAAACTGGTCTTTCTTTTATAAATTAACCTGTGGGCATGCCTGCAACTTACATTGCAATAATAGTATATGTATTTAGGAAGTCTTTGTTTAAACATGAGATAGGACCAGGATACGCAAACAGCTGTTATTGCCACTTGATTTATTACATACTGTCTTTAAAAAACACACACTACTGCAAGATGAAAGTGAATTGTTTAGTTTCCAGATATTTAATTAAAATCAAAATCTATGATTTTATATCCACATACAGTAACTTCTTGATGATTACATGGACCATGTTTATATGGATTTAGGAAAAGTTTTTCTTCTTCATTTGATATTCTATGCAATTGAGCTTATTCCTTCAAATGTTAAATTTTTCCATTATCATTGTTTCAGCATTTCATTAAAAAATTAAAACCACACCAATAACAAACCCTAGTAACCATACTTCAGAGGTGAGGCTACCAGAAAGTTAGAGCAAAGGTGGAGAGAAAAGTGGGGATGGTTCCCTTTGGACTATGGTAGAGCACTATGGGTACCTTGGCTATGAGTGTGGTATAGTAAGATAATTGAAGGGTGTGATCCTATACCTATAGAACACATACAGTGTTGTAACCCATTGATACTTCAAGGTTTACAACACTTTATATGATTTTGGGGTATATGTTCATATCTCATCAGATGTATTTTGCTACATTTTGTTTACTTAAATTCCAAGACAGTATTTTTAAGAAAGAAAAAAAATGATAGCCAAGGCCATAGTTCTACAAATAAAAGAGGGGCATGCTTGAATCAGAGTTTCAAAGACAATAAAACAAAATTATGTTGTATAGATAAAATAGAAAAACACTTTTGCTTAGGATATTCATCTAAATATTACATTTAGGAAGCAAAATATTTGAGTTTGCAATGTGCTGTGACATTTGATTCACAACTATTTTCCTTAAGTGGGAGCTTTCTCAAGTTTTATTATTTTAATTTTTTCATTTTATTCAATTTGCTCTCTATTCACTGTAGATCGGTCACCCTGTGGTTGGTGATTAATTTTTGAACATTGGAGTATAAGTAAAATGTATTTTTCAACTTTATATGAATGTTAAATTAGGATACTTAGAAGTGGAAATCTACATTAACAATCATAAAATAATTATGGTTTTGTAAATACAGTTTTAAAAAGTGCACATAATTTTTTTTTAAAGATTTATTTATTTATTTATACAAGCACTGGGTACAGTCAGAAGCGCAGGAGGGTGAGAGAATTCACCAGAGTCAGAGCAGAGAGCAGAGCAGGCAGATTGATGAAGTACACTGCTGAGGGGAGCAGCAGGTGGCAGGAGAGGTCTGCATCTATGTGGGACCCTCGCTGGCGGCCGGGGATCGAACTGGCTCTGCAGAGGCTGCGGGCAGCTTCGCAACTCAGCGCTCAACGACTGCGCCACCAGGGGAGTCCCACACATAAATTCTTAATGAAAGACCATATCCTCTTACCAGGATTCCAAAGTACCTTAATTAATCTTTTAAAATATTTTTTTTAATATATAGAATATTAATAAACTAAGACTCTGATGGCAAACAAGTGTATATCTTTCATATGTTTCCATTTTTCATGATGGTGTCAAGTATATGCAAACTAATCATAATATTACATTATCTTTCCATTTAATAGGTATATTCATCTTTTATATATGAAATATCAATGCATTATAATTGGGGAGTATGTGTATCTCACCAAGAAAATTAACTTAATTTCTTTCCTGTGACTAACCAGTCATAATTTTTGTGACATTTAAGATTGATTGGAAGAGATGTAGTATTTTCATCAGGGTATGTGACATAATTATTAAAATAAATGAGGAGAGTGAAGTAGTTCCTAGTGTCCATGTGCTTATAAAAGGCAGAGGTATGAGTATGCCTAATCTCTGGGGGTTTTTTTTCGTTGCTTTTTTTTTTTTTCTTTTTTTAGTTTAACACTGAATGAACCAGTTACATTAGAATCAAACATAGCCAATTTGCTTATTATCCTCACCATGAAAACACATTAAAAATGCTGCATAATAAAGAGTCAGTAAAGAAAACAAGACGTTTTAGTAAAAGAAGGGGAAAGATTGAACTTTTAGGTTAGGAAAAAAGAAAACAAAAACTTACTCTAAGATAAAACTAGTTTTGTTCATCTGACTTTTCATAAAGAATTCCAAGGAACTGAATATATTTCTTTCTTCCTTTATTGGTAAAGCTATATATTGGCCAAAGATGGAGAGAATTAAAGAAAATGGTGGCTAAGACTATCCTATTTTAACCATTATTATTTTGCTGCTACCAGAAGCAGCATGCCAAACAATATGATAGAAGATCCTATGTGGAAAGTCATATTGCCTTTTTAGACATAAAGATTTTTGAACAATCTCTCCACTTCAGTAGTTATCACTGGTATTTGACTGATTATTTAAATTATACTTTCATTCAAATCAATATGAATAAATAAATGAATAAACAAGCAAGCAAACAAAAATAGATAAACTTTCCATGCAGGAAATTCCAAATATTTTCTGCAAATATTCTACCCTCAGGTAGGCCATGTATAATGATTTTATTTCAAAGGCTATAAAAATGGAACAGCATATTGTGGAAAAACTGACAAACATTACTTAAGTCAGGTGACCAATGTCAACATCAACAATAAGTCATCTCTCATATGATGTGATTGATGGAAATGACACTTTCCCTCTGTAATTTTTTTCCCCAAACATGTAACTCTGGTCTAATAATGGAGAATGATCATATATCTATTGGGGGATATCATGTAATACAACAGACTGGTATTTCTCAAACTTATCAAAGTCATCGAGAACAAAAAATAATTGAGAAATTCCTGAAAGATTGAGGAGACAAGGCAACAAGTAGTATGGCATTCTGGAATGATATCCTCGGATAGAAAATGGCATTAGGTAAAACTTAAAGATATCTGAATAAATAATGAATATGAGTTAATAATTATGTTAAGTATTAATTAATTGTGACCACAGAAATAGAGGATATTAACAATATCTGCTAATTCATCTGTATTGATTTATTAATTTTATTCCATACTGATGGAATGTTTTAAAAATTGGAGAAATTGTATGATATTTATAGGAGTTCTCCATGTTGTCTTCTCAGTGTTTCTGTGAATCTAAGACTATTCTATACTATGCAATATATTAAAGATTATAAAATTATTTATAAATATTTTTAAAAACTATACTTCTACATTAAAAAATAGTCTGACTCATAGAACTTCAAAACATCTATTTTAATATTCCTTATTACAGCATTTAATTTTTCCCCACTATTTGTTTGTGCCACCATAGTTTGGGTATTAAAATAGGGAAAATATCATCAGAATCACAAATACTCTTGTAAGGGTGATAAGGAAATGCCAGTCAACTTGAATTTTATTATTAAACAGTTTTAAAATATATAAGAATTAATTAATATTTTGTATTAGTTAATATACATTTATTGCTTATAGTCCATATATGTTTTGGAAGAAATTAAATTAATTTTATATACAATGACAAGCAAATATAACTTTTGGTATAAGTAATTATTTCAAACTAATATAACATTTCCTCATTTGATTTCACCTTTGCATCTGATTGCATGCAATAATATGAATTTTAATCAATAAAATATTAAACATTCAAATAATTAAACTTGTGCATTTAATGCAAGAGTGAATGTTACTATTTTGTCTAAGCATCAATAATGTCTGAAGTATTCTCCCTTATTAGATACCAGTTCACTTGAATACTCTGACCCACTTAGTTCTAGCATATATTGTCTGTACTGCCAAGTTGACCAGCACCTCAGAATACACAATTACAGATACTGTGTGCTCAGATGATGATCTTCCTAAGTAGGCTATTTTATTTTTATATAGAATATATTGATTATATTAGTAGGTTGTATAGCTAAGCTATAGAAAATTTGAAAATAATCTCAGTAAAAACAAATAAGCTATATAAGAAAGCTGAATAAATGATTCGAAAAAAGTGAGAAACTCTAATATTGACAAGCAATTCCTTAATAATCAGGCATTGCACATATCATTAAACATGAGAAAATAGAAAAATTGTGAAACAAACAATTACAGTCATTAGGCAAATATTTTTCAAAAACATTTGTCATTGCTGTATGGAAAGTAAAATTCTAATTCAAGCTCCTGGATCAAAATGGTTATGATTGGGTTATTTATTTTTGTATACATATATAAGGAAAATAATCTGAGTTGAGGCATCTTGTTTTCAGTCCTGATCTGGGAAGAGAGCAGTTGCCTGACATTTACAATACTTCAGCTGTAATTACAGCACAGTTAATATATCAATTTAATTTAATTCCTAAAGTGATTCATGACATAAAATATCAAAATAAGTTAATTTGCACAGAAACAGACAAAAGATCAATGCAGTGAGCAGAGAAACATTGAATTAAATTAAAGAATAACTGCCATCTACTAAAAGGATTATATGAATAAGTATTTTTTTTTGTAAAGCACCCTCTTACAATGATATCATTTAGAGAAGTTAGATAAAATGTATCCCAGAGGATTCCAAAGATTCCTAATGTCAGCCATAAATCAAAATCTAAATTACAGTTTATCTTGTTGCTAAGGAGGAGTCAAGGAACTATGTTAGCACTGAATAAAAATGAATTATAATTCTTTCTTACATTTTAGTAAGCTTAATATGAATTTTTGCATTTTACGTATACTTTGTCACTTATTTTTACAGTGCTTTTAGATAATATCACTGAAGGACATGCATAATGTAAAAGATATACAAAATTTTCTATGAATCTTCAAAATCCAAAGTAGGTTATATTAAAACAAATAAAATTACTTTTAATTTATATAGAAAAAATACTGTGCTTATCCACACCCAAGAAAACCTACCAAATTATATCAAATAACACATAAAGCCTAAGGTAATATTAACATATAGTAAAAGCAGGGATGATATGATAAATACACAGTGTGAAGCAGTTCCTAGGAAAGAAGTTTGGAGTGTCAGCCTTGCTGTTTAGGGTTCCACTGCCTCTAGAACAATTGCTGCAAAACCAACACCCAGCACTATTTTCTTTTTCACCTTTTGTCATAAAAGAGGAAATCTTCTTTGAATTTCCTTTTTTTTTTACATTATTGTTCTTGTTTTTTTTTTTAATTTTTCTTTCTTTTCTTAGGTGTAATCCCCACAGAATTCCCATGACCAGCTCACCCTAGCACCATCACCATAGTCCCTTTTGCTCTTCTCCACTTTGTTTTGATTTCTTTAAGTTCTGAAAATAGGTACTAATGTAGGTCTTTTGTAAAAGTGAAGTGGTGTAATGCACACTTCAAAAAACAGGGGATATTTGCATGTCAAAGAAAGACCCTAGAGTCAAAGAGAGAAGACTGAACAGAAACTCAGCTGAGACATTCAAGTTTTTAGGCTTTTCTCAACAGAGTCCAAACTGAATATGATCATGGAACTGTATGGCAATTTAGAAGGAAGACTGCTGGACTTCCTTCTAATAATGGCAGCAGGGATTTGAATAATTTAATGAAGAATAAAAGGAAAACACTATTCATTTAGTATCTAAAATGATAAAGTGGGTCTTACTGGTTATATTATATATTATAGAGAATTAACAGTTGGTGATTTAATGTGTCACTGCTTTATAAAGAATCCTTTACTACTGATGTGTTTGCCCTTGTGACTCTAAACACCTTCATCTATAAAGAAAAATAATTAGAATTATTTATTTACTAATACAGCTTCCAGTTAAAGCACTTTATATCTATGTGGTAGATAGATGATACTGAGTTAATTTCCTGTACTAGTAATTTTAGTTTAGTTATTACTGGACTAAATAACTTTTGGTAAATATAAAGCATTTTGCTTCACTAAATCAAGCATATAAAAGCATTTGTGTGTGTGTGTGTGTGTGTGTGTGCAGGCTTGCCTGTGTTTATTACAGTGTGACTCATTTATGGAGTTTATTCAGTTAAAAAAAATCACCAGTGGACCTCTCTGGTGGCCCAAGGGGGTAAGACACAGCCTGCAAAGATATCGGTAGCCTTTGTAGCAAGATTTCGATCCCCAGCTGGCCAGGGAGATTTCCACATGGCATGGCAGACCTCTCCTGCCTCTCCCGCTGCTCCCCTCAGCAGTGTATTTCAGTCAATCTGCCTGTTCTGCTCCCCACTTTGTCTCTGGTGAATCCTCTTACCCTCCCATGCCTCTGGCCTGTACCTCAGTTCTTGTATACAAATAAGTAAATCTTTAAAAAAAATCAGCATTTAGTATGTATATATACTTTAGAAATAGCATTTATCAAATATTGTAATAAAATCTGAGTTTCCACCTCACCTTCCATAGTAATCTACTTTCTCAGAAAACTTCATTGGTAAAGCAATGTGAAATCATTGACATAGGAAAAAAGAAAAAAATACATAGAAAAAAATACAGTACTATTTTGTGGACATAACTTATGAATCACTTGTAATTCTGTTAAAATTAAGCTTAATTGTAGAATGGACCATTCTTATGGGAATGAGATGGTATCTCATTGTGGTTTTAATTTGCATTTCCTTGAAGATAATTGATGTTGAAAATTTGTTTGTGTTCCTGTTGGCCATTAGTAGGACTTCTTTGGCAAAGTTCTATTTAGTTCTTCTATCCAATTATTGGTTGATTTGTTTGTTTTTTCTTTGTTGAGTTGTATGAACGTTTTGCATATCTTTGACATTAGCCTCTTGTGGGACATGTGATAAACAAACATTTCATCACATTTGGTGAGTTGTCTTTTCATTTTAGTGATATATGCTTTTGCTGTGCATGAACTTTCAAATTTGAAGTAATACCATTTGATTATTTTATTTATTTATTTATTTATTTATTTGCTTTCCCTTGCTGTTGGAATGGAGTCTGAAAAATATTACTGAAATCAGTATTGGAGTGTTTTGCATTTGTTTTCTTTTACATATGTTATGGTTTCAGGTATTACATCAGTCTTTAAAATCATATTAATTTTTGTGTATGTGTGCAAGAGTAATCCAGTTTCTTTCTTTGTTTCTTTTTTTGCATGTGGTTGTTCAATTTTTCCACTATCATTTATTGAAGAGATTTTCCTTTCTTCATTGTATAATCTTGGCTCCCTAATGTAGATTAAAGTGACCATAAAAGTGTGGGCTTATTGATGGACTCTCAATTCTATTCCATTTGCCTTTCTGTGTATTTTATTTCAATATGACAGTGTTTTGAATATTATAGACTTTTAGTAGGTTTGAAGTCTGGGAGTGAAATATGTCCATTCCTCGTCTTTTCCTATCAAGATTGTTTTGTTTGTTTTGGATATTTTGTGGTTCCCCACAAATTTCAGTAATGATTTTCTATTTCTTTGATGAATTCCAGAACGTTAATAGGGATTGCCCTGAATTTATACGTCACTTTGTATAAGATGGCCATTTTAACAATGCTAATTTTTTCAATGGAAATATCTCCATTTCTTTGTTCATTCTTCTTTTTTCTTTAACAACGTCTTATAGTTTTCAAAACCACCATGGGATGCCAGAAAGACCCATATTGAAAGAAAGAAAGAAAGAAGAAAGAAAGAAAGAAAGGAAGGAAGGAAGGAAGGAAGGAAGGAAGGAAGGAAGGAAGGAAGGAAGGAAGGAAGGAAGGAAGGAAGGAAGGAAGGAAGGAAGGAAGAAAGAAAGAAAGAAAGAAAGAAAGAAAGAAAGAAAGAAAGAAAGAAAGAAAGAAAGAAAGAAAGAAAGAAAGAAAGAAAGAAAGAAAGAAAGAAAGAAAGAAAGAAAGAAAGAAACAATAAATACAGTTAAGTTGAAAAGGTACCCTGTATTTGGTTCATGAGAATACAGACTGGTCCAGACATTTTGGAAAATAGGATGGAGGTTTCTCAAAATATTAAGAATATACATACCATATTATCCAGGAATTTCATGCCTAACTACCTATCTAAACAATGCAAAAACGCTAATTTTGAAGGGATTTATGCACCCCTTTTCACTGCAGTGCTATTTATAATATTCAAGTTTTGGAAACTGCCTAATGCTCAACAACATATGAGAATATAGAGACAATGTTCTATAAATACACAATGAAATAGTATTCAGCTAGAAAAAGAATGAAATCTTGTCATTTGTGACACATGGATGAAACTAGAGGAGATTATGATAAAGGAAACATCACAGGGCCTCCCTGGTGGCTCAAGGGGTTAAGATGCAACCTCTGAAGCAATTCGCAGCCACTGCAGCATGAGTTTGATCCCCAGCCAGGGAGCAGCCTGCATGGTGCAACAGACCTCTCGTGACTCTCCTGCTTCTCCCCTCAGCATTGTGTTTTAGTCAGTCTGCCTGTTCTGTTCCCCAATCCGTCTCTTGTGGATCCATCCACCCCACCATGCCTCTGGCCTGAACCCCAGTTCTTGTATGCATAAATAAATGAATCTTTAAAACAAATCACAAAGAGCAACACAATTAAAGGATAAAGAGTCCTATATGAAATATAAAGAAACAAAACAAAAGAACTAAACCAAATCAAAGCTTAGAAATATGACTACAGGGCCTCCCCGGTGGCTCAGTGGTTGAGCTCTGGGTTGTGAAGTTGCCTGCAGCCTCTGCAGCGCCTTTGATACCCAGCCACCAGGCGAGGGTCCCACATGGCACGCAGACCTCTCCTGCCACCAGCTGCCCCCCTCAGCAGTGTACTTTGTGAGTCTCCCTGCTCTGCTCTCCCCTCTGGCTCTGGTGAATTCTCTCACCCTCCCATGCTTCTGACTGTACCCAGTGCTTGTATAAATAAATAAATAAATCTTAAAAAAAAAAAAGAAATATGACTAAAGAATTGAGGTTATTAGAAGGAGAGGGTGAGGGAGTAGAGCAAGAGTGTGGGCAGATACCAATGGACTATGGTGTAGTACTATGGGTGTTTTGGTGGTTAGTGTGATGTGTTTACATATATCTGAAGAGGTGTGACCCTATTAGCCTAAACTGTATGAAGTATTATAAATCAATGTTATGTAACAAAAATAATACTTGTGAATAACAGAAAACCACAAATTATGTTAACTTATTCAAGGATATATATTTTGGCAGTTCATTTGCCCAGAAGAAAGTGAGAACAGATTTTGGGAGACAACTAATATTAATAGACTTTGCCACTAGTCACCTTTGACCTGATTGTGTAATAAACTTGCTTCCTATCCTAGGGTAACTTTTTTTTTTTTTAAGATTTATTTATTTATACAAGAACTGGGGTACAGGTCAGAGGTGCAGGATGGTGAGAGAATTCACCAGAGACAGAGCAGGGACACAACTGGCAGACTGACTGAGGACACTGCTAAGGGGTGCAATGGTGAGGCAGGAGAGGTCTGCTATGCCATGTGGGTTTCTCCCTGGCCGGCCAGGAATCTAACACCACACTGCAGAGGCTGCAGACAGCTTCACAGTGTGGTGCTCAACCAGCTCTATCACCTGGAGGCCCTTGCTAGGGTAACTTTTGGTTGTAGTTAACTGGAGCTAACTATATATCTGTTCCCAGCATCAATACTGAATTTTAGAGTGTGATTGGAACTACCAAAAAGAACTCCATTGAAAAAATGAAAGAATGTGAAATACATAGTAGTTATTAGTTTATAATTAATTTTGTATAGTTTCCATTAGTGAATTTTCAGTGTCAGTGATTCTCAAGATTCATGGGCTTTGAACATTTTTACAGTTTAAGAAGTTATTGAGGAGGGGCCTCCCCGGTGGCGCAGAGGTAGAGCGCTGGGTTGCGAAGCTGCCCGCAGCCTCTGCGGCGCCGGTTCTATTCCCGGCTGCTCCCCGGCCACCGGAGGAGGGTCCCACATGGTGCACAGACCTCCCCTGCCACCCGCTGCTCCCCTCAGCAGTGTACTTCGGTCCTTCTGCCTGTTCTGCTCCCCGCTCTGGCTCTGGTGAATTCTCTCACCCTCCCGCACTTCTGACTGTGCCCAGTGCATGTATAAACAAAACAAATGAACAAACAAATAAATAAATAATAAATAAAACATGCCTCTATAAAAAAAAAAAAAGAAGTTATTGAGGAGAACAAAATGCTTTAAAAAATGTAGGGTATATTTATCAATATTTGATATTTTAGAATTAAAGTTAAAGATTCAAAATGAACTTATAAAAAAAAACTGATTTTCCAAAACAAAAAAACAAAAAATAAAAAGTAGCATCTTAAGTATCTGGAAATCCATATAAACTTCTAACCTAATAGAAGAGTGATGCATCAACATTCAATGTATAATAATGTTAGTGAAGTGCATCAAAAAAACTTGGGAGCTGGAGATGAGGAATATTTTATTAGCCTTTACAGAAATGTATGTATTACTCTTTGCTGCTATGCCCAAACTTGATAGATAGACATTCATCTAGATTAGCTGCACTATGGAATAGAAACAAAGATTTTTTTTTTTTTCCATTCTCAATTACACTGAACTCTGTTTTGTATTTTGAATGGCTCTTTTACACATACATTGATCATTTTAAAAATATTGCTTCCTGGGCCTCCCTGGTGGTGCAACGGGTTAAGATGCAACCCATGAAGCTATCTGCAGTCACTGCAGCACAAGTTCGATCCCCGGCCAGGGAGCTACCCACATGGTGCAGCAGACCTCTCCTAACTTGCCTGCTACTACCCTCAGCAGTGTATTTCAGTCAATCTGCCTGTTCTGTTCCCTACTTTGTCTCTGGTGAATCCTCTAATCACCCACGCCTCTGGCCTGTACCCCAGTTCTTCTATGCATAGATAAATAAATCTTTAAAAAAATAAAATATTGGTACTGACTTATCCAAGATTTTCAAATATTGACACTTCTGTTATATAATATGAAAAAAATTCACATTTATCAATATCACTATGGAAACTAAGTACTCAGTGATTGATACAGCTTTCCAAAATTACAGTTTTTCAGTGAAAGTTCTGATTAGGTCATTGGTGACAAATAGTTTCAATTATTTTCCTTGAAAACACTGATCCACTTTGTTCTTTGTAGAAAAAGTACCCCCCTGGTATTCAAACCTGAATAACCAAAGTTTGTCTGTTAGTCATTCATTCTAGTAGAAATTATGTTATATTAACATATAAAATACTACATAGGTCAACTAATATAAGGACTTTTTCCCTCAACAAAATATTTGTACTTCAGTAAACTACAGAAATTATTGATGTTTACCTCATATTTCACAATGAAAAATTTAACAACCATATACGCTCAGGTAAAGCTTTAATAAAATTAATAACTTTATGCCTTATTAGGATATTTTGAGGGACACTATATGTATATGCCCTGGAGCAAAATAAAATAACTATCAATATAATTTGTTGCCATTACTTTTAAGCTGACTAAGGTGACAGCAGTTTTATTCATTGTTGTTTTTGAACAATCAATACAAGTGTTTACACAATGAAAAAAAAGGGCAAATGATGACTTAGTATTATGATAAAAAGTCTGCTGAAAAGGTCTTGGGAAACCCCAGGGGATAATAAAGCACACATTACAAATGACCGTGGAGGATTAAAGATTTTGTGCATTGTAATATTTATAGACACTGCCTGATTTCATTTGAACCAAAAATTTTGGTGACACTGATTTTGACTCTCTGACAAGTATTGTTTTTAAAAGTTTGCATCTTTGTCCATCTGGTAGGAAAAAGCTCATTGTTAACTTCCATGAGGTTCAGGATTTTGCCGTACACCTATTAGTCATTGTAATATCAGTGTGGGGGATACATAGACAGTTCTATGGGTCAGACTAAAGAGTTTATAAAAGGACCTAAAGTCCTCTGGTTGTGTAATTTACAATAAAGTTTGGATTTTCTTTTTCTTTTTAAAGATTTTATTTATTTATGCATACAAGAACTGGGGTACAGGCCAGGGTTGTGGGGGATGAGAGGATTCACCAGGGACAGAGTGGGGAACAGAACAGTTGTATTGACTGAAATGCACTGCTGAGAGGAACAGCAGGTGAGTCAGGAGAGGTCTGCTGCACCATGTGGGTAGTTCCCTGGCCGGAGATTGAACTCTTGCTGCAGTGGCTGCGGCTAGCCTCGTAGGTTGTGTCCTAACCCCTTGAGCAACCAGGGAGGCCCCAAGTTTGGATTTTCTTAATAGTAATCAGTTGGGAGAGAGGTAGAAACTTTAACAAATGATACTGGAATAAGTAGCTATTTGAAAGGAAGATTGCACTATAATTAATTTACAGCATTTTTTTTTAATTTATTTATTTATACAAGAACCGGGGTATAGTCAGAAGTGCAGGAGGGTGAGAGAATTCACCAGAGACAGAACGGGGACCAGAACAAATAGACCGACTGAAGACACTGCTAAGGGGAGCAGTGGGCAAGGCAGGAGAGGTCTGCCGCACCATTTGGGTTTCTCCCTGGCTGGCCAGGAATCGAACCTGCACTGCAGAGGCTGTGGACAGCTTCACAGCACGGCGCTCAACTGGCCGAACCATGGGGGAGGCCCTAATTTACAGCTTCTATAAAAAATTCAGAATGGGTAAAAATAATTTTTTAAAATGTCAACTCAAACTATAAGAAACAACTGAGTAGCTTATTTTATATTTTATGTTTGAAATATCTATCAAAATACAAGACAGGGTAATCAGAAGGGTTAAACCAATAAAGTATATAGAATAAATGGCTATACAATGATATAAATGGGAAGAAAGTACAAAATAAATCATAAAAAGTGGGAATAAATATATTTAATATTATATCACAAATAGTTAATTCTGATTTTAATATATTAATTATTATAAATAAATAAGAAAAATAAGTAAATAATATCTTAGAAAAAGAGGCAGAAACTATGAATGTATGATCTTGAAATAGGTCATAGAAACAGTTTTATTTCTATTTTAAATCCTGGAAGCAAATCTTCCCACTTTCTTATTTATACACAAGGAAACTGGTCTAGGGAGGCAATATGCAAGTTAAATTTCTTTATGTTTCATTAACTATTTTAACAACCAGAGGTTATTTGTTCATTTGTTTGTACTAAGTAACTAAATTACCCAAATCTCATTTAATTTCAATTGCATCTAAATTTTAAACATGTCAAATATTTCTCTATATCACTCTAAAATTACTCCATGAAAATCCAAATGGCATTGTATAAGGGTAAGCTATATATACCTGATATATTTTAAAAAAATAGATTGACATTATTTTACTGAAATTAACAACATCTGCTCTTATTATACAGACTAGATATAGTGGTTAAGAACTCAGGCTCTGTAGTGCAAGTGTTTCAGTTGAAATTGAGGCTTTGTAACATACACAGTTGAAACCCTGTATTGTGTGCCTTAATCCCTGATTTATGTACCATTTTTTCCCTAAGGTTTCTAAGGACTAGCTTGAATTTATAAAAACCTTATGATAACACATGTCATGCAGGACAAACTCAAAAATTGTTAGGTTTTACTATTTTCATCATCATTATACAGAGGCGCATTTGGTACTCATTAATGGTTTTCTTTTTTGTGTATTGCTGCTCTATTAGAGGCTTGTCTTATCTTGCTTTGTTACAACCACAGAAATGATCTGCATATAGAATTGATTTCAGTAGAGTCTGCAACCAGGTTATTTTTGCAATGTATTAAGTAACATGATGAATGAATTCTGGGTATATAGTGAGTAAGAGACTGGAAACAGGATATAGGTTCATTTACAATTTTAGCTATTTGTTTTAGGAAGAATTTACAGAACTAGTTCAAAAGTTAATTCAAGAGTAAGGAGAGAGAGTAAATGATACAAACAAGATGCAGATCAAGTGATTTCTCCTTCAAGTTATAACTAGATGCTATTCCTTTTGCCCTGCTTAACTTTCTCATTGTGAGGTTACTCTCAACTTGAACTTGTTGATTTTTGTTCTTTGAAAACTCTTTTGTAGACACTTTAAATGCTGAAGAAATATATAAAGATAGGAATGCAATAGTCTAGTGTAACCTGGAAACTAAACTGCACACTAGTGATCATTTTTGTGTACTAAGGTCAATGCTCACCCATTCTGAATTGATCACTGACGGCTTATCACAATTTCTTGAATATGCAATAGTGAACTTAGAAAGAAAATTATTCTCAAGAGCTGAAAAGACTTTCTTTTTTTTTTTGTTTTAATTTTCTTCTCTTTATCCTTTTTCTAATTTCATTTATGCGCTTATTGTTAATTGAGGTAATACCAGATATCCCTACCAGGTGTTACAACCAGAACAAACCCACCACCAAATCACTACAGTCCACAGTCCACTGGCTCCTTCTACCTTTGGTCTTACCCCTCATGTTCCCCCTCCACCCTTGGCACTTCAGTTCCCTGGTTTGCTTTCAGGGGTTAGTTTTAAGCTTCTTTTTATCTTACTCTTAGTTTATCCCCTTTATAGTCCACATATTAATGTCACCATCTGCTTTTTATCTTTCTCTTTCTGACTTATTTCACTACTTGGTTCTGAACTTTATCAAATTATCAAAGGGTCACACCCTATCATACAAATGATGGAAAAGGAATTTTGGTTTATTTGTTTCAAAACAGAAAGAATTATGAGTATGAAAACCTCATAATTCAGCATTTTAGCAACATATATCACACAAAAGCATTCAGTTCTCTTGAATGAAATTCTTTTCTAAAAATACCAAAAACCGAACATCAAATGAACCTTTTCTTATGTCAAATTGTTTCTGTCATTTTCTGAATTTTTGTATGTTCTCCTTGTAAATATTCTAAATGACAAAAATTGATGAATTGAACTTGTTCATGATGAAGTATTTATTGCACACTATTCATTATTAGTTTAGGTCATTTAAAAATTGTTAAATATAGGCCTCCCTGGTGGCGCAGCGGTTGAGCGCTGGGTTGTGAAGCTGCCCGCAGCCCCTGCAGCGCCAGTTCAATCCCGCCTGCTCCCCGGCCACCGGAGGAGGGTCCCACATGGCGCGCAGACCTCCCCTGCAGGCTGCTGCTCCCCTGAGCAGTGTACCTCGGTCCTTCTGCCTGCTCTGCTCCCTGCTCTGGCTCTGGTGAATTCTCTCACCCTTCTGCTCTTCTGACTGTACCCAGTGCTTGTATAAATAAATAAATAAATAAATAGATAAATAAATAAATAAATAAATCTTTTTAAAAAATTATTAAATATATATTTTTAAAAATTTCATCTGAATCCTTACACGATATTTCCCTCTTATTTGGAACTTGTCATTTTTAAAAAGCATTAATGTAATATAATTTACATAGCATAAAATAACCAATTTAAAGTATATCATTCACTGATTTTTAGTATATTCAGAGTTGTACACACATCAATATAATGGAATTTTGGGGTATTTTCTTCATGCCATGAAGAAATTCTCCTCTTATTAGTGTTACTACTATACTCATCTCTGTCAACAAAGCAGAGCTCTAGACTATAACAATTAGTCTGTCTATAGATTTGTCAACAACTCTGAAATTTTAGTATTAGAAGGGGTGCCTCCCTCATAGTGTAGGGGTTGTCTCAGCACTGTTACTGCTATGGCCTGAGTTAGATCCCCAACCAGGGAGCTAACCCACATGGCACAGCAGACCCTACCTGTCTTGTCCACTGTTCCCCTTTGCATCGTATTTCAGTAAATCTGCCTGTTCTGTTCCCCATACTGTCTCTGGAACATCGTCTCAACCCCTGCACCTTTGGCCTTCACCCCAGTTCTTCTATACTACTACTACTGCTACTACTAAACGATATTAAAGGGTGTATAATATATGGTCCTTTTGGACCAGTGTCTGTCAATTGGTTTATTATTTTCAAGAGTTGTCCATATTGTAGCACACATCATTAATATATTCATTTTTATTGCTGAATATTCCCTTGTATTGACATATTATGACATGTTTTTCCTTCCTCAATAAATACTTATGGGGCCTCCGCTGGTGGTGCAGCGGTTGAGCGCTGGGCTGCGAAGCTGCCCGCAGCCTCTGCAGTGCTGGTTCAATCCCTGGTCGCTGGTGAGGGTCCCACATGGTGCGCAGACCTCTCCTACCACCAGCTGTTCCCCTCAGCAGTGTACTTCCTCAGTCTGCCTGCTCTGCTCTCCCCTCTGGCTCTGGTGAATTCTCTCACCCTCCCGCACTTCTGACTGTGCCCAGTGCTTGTATAAATAAATAAGTCTTAAAAAAAAAATACTTATGGTGCTTCCATTTTTTTCTTTTTATTATGAGTAGTGCTACTAGGAATGTACATATACTAGTTTTATGTGAGTGTATATTTTCAGCTATCAGGTATATGCATAGGAGAGGAATTTCCAGGCCATATTGTAACTTGATTACTATAGGTTTATAGTAAGTTAAAAATCAAAAGTATAAGCTCTGCAACTCTATTCAGTTTTTGAAAGATTAATTTGGTTTTATTGGGATCCTTGCATTTCCATGTGAATTTAGGAGTGGCCTGTCAAATTCTGTAAATAATAGCAGCTGAAAGCTTGATATAAATCTCATTGCATCTGTAAATCAGGTTGGGGAGTATTGTCATCTATCTCCTTTGTCTCCTCTGTACAGTTGTATTGTCTCTGATGTCCATGGAGGTTTCAGTTTTACTTTGAGCTATGGAATTATCTTGGCGCATTGCCTCTCCCATTACTATCAGATGCTCCTCTCAGGAGCAAAAGAAGGAAGCTCTTCTATCATCATCATAGCGATATCCAGTTTTACTTCTTTCCTTCAATGTTAGTGTTTATTTTTAAGATTAATTTATTTATTTTATACAAGAACCGGGGTTCAGGCCAGATGTGCCGGAGGATAGAGGATTCACTAGAGACAGAGTGGGGAACATAACAGGCAGACTGACTAAATACACTGCTGAGGAGAGCAGCAGGTGCGATGTGAGAGGTCTGCCGCACCATGTGGGATCCTGGCCGGCTGGCCAGGATGGAACGGGTGCTGCAGAGGCTGCGGACAGCCTCAGAGTGTGGCGCTCAACGGCCTGTGCCACCAGGGGAGGTCCTAGATCTTACTGTTTTTAAGCATTTTTTTTTTCATTCCTAATTGTGTTGGTAGAAAACACTAGTACAACATTGAACAGAAAGTACAAAAGTAGACATACTTAACTTTTTCCTGATCATAGGAGGAAGGTATCTAGTTTTTCCTCCATTAAATATTATACTTGGATTTCACGAATTTCATTTATTAAGTGGAAGAAAGTTTCTTCTATTCCTAGTTTGCTGAATGTATTTGTCATAAAAGTGTTGTATATTTTTTAAAGATCTATTTATTTATACAAGCGCTTGGGTACAGGCCAGAGGTGCGGGAGGGTGAGAAAATTCACCAGAGACAGAGCAAGGAGTAGAACAGGCATAAGGACCAAAACACTGCTGAGGGGAGCCGTGGGAAAGGCAGGAAAGGTCTGCCAGGTCTGCCGCGCCCATGCGGAAATATCCCTGGCAGGCCACAAATTGAACCCGCGCTGCAGAGGCTGCAGACAGCTCCAAAGTGCTGGATCAACCCCCTGCGTCACCGGGGAGGCCCCAAAAGTGTTGTATTTTGTCAGAAGTTTATACTGATTCTAATGAAATGACCATATTGGTCGTTGTATATCATTCTTTTAATATATGGCCGGATTTTGTTTGCTAATGTTTTGTTAAAGATCATTTGTCTATACTTACAAGAGGTATTGGTTAGCATATATTTTTAACTTTGCATCATTTTCTATATTTTTTAAAAATAAATTAAGGCAAAATATAGACTGAATTAAGAAGTGGTCCCTCTACTTTTAAGAATTCATGAAGGATTTGTAGTAGACATTTTTTATAGTTATAGTTTTGAAACATCCTTGTTTATTTTTTCACAATTTCTACCATCATTTGTGGTGACTATGCTTTTCCCACTATCAAAATGCCCACAGTCTTTCAACACTCTTCATGATGCTGTACTCTCGCCCTGTTCTCTAATTTCCCTTCCATCACCTCTCCTGGATGTGTCAAATATGCAGTCTGCTTTCAAGGGTCAGACTGTAATTTTGTCTTAGCCTGTTATTTTGTTTGGTTTCTCTAGATTCCATGTATAAGTGGAACCATCCAGTATTTATTTTTCTCCTTCTGGATCACTTTAATTAGATCTCTTCCATTTCCACCCATGTTGCTACAAATGGCATGAGTTCATTGCTTTTAATCACCAGATAGTATTCCATTGTGTCTGTATACTGATCTTCTTGATCCACTCATCTGTTCTTCCCTGTAGTAAAAAGAGCTAATATAAATATAGGAAATACAGGCTGCCTTTTTAATTAGTATTGTGTCCTCTGTGCATAGATACTGAAGAGTGGAATGCTGGGTCATGTAGTAAGTCTCCACATTTTTTTCCATAGGGGCTTGACCTGTCTATATTCATAACAACAGTTTAATAAGATTCTGTTTTCTCCATACCCTTACTAGCAATTATTTATTTGTTTGTTTTTTAGACATGGGTCATTTTCACAGAAGTGAGGTATCTCACTGTGGTTTTGATTTGCGTTTCCCTGATGATAAGTGATGATGAGAATTTTTTTTTTTTTGATAAAATTAAACATCCTTTTTTTTTTTTTAATTAATAAATTTATTTTTGTATTCCCCATACAATTGCAATCCCCCCATTCTGACCCCAATCCCTCCCCTCCCGCCCCCCACCCCCCAAAAAGTGTCTCTGGTTCATAGTTTTTGTTGATTTTGATTTTCACTCTCTTATAGTTATTCATTTTCCTGGTCCCTTATTTAAGTTTTCTAGATCCCTGCTATGAGTGAGACCATCCGGTATTTTTCTTTTTCTTTTTGGCTTATTTCACTGAGCATGATCCCTTCCAGCGTCATCCATGTTGCTGCAAATTGCATGTGTTTATCTTTTTTGAATGCTGAGTAATATTCCATGGTGTATATGTACCACATTTTCTTGATCCAGTCATCTATTTTTGGGCATTTGGGCTGTTTCCAAAGCTTAGCTATTGTAAACAGTGCTGCTATAAACATAGGGGTGCAGGTGTTCTTTGGAATTGATGTTTCTGTGTTCTTTGGGTAAATACCTAGGAGTGGAATTGCTGGATCCTGTGGAAGCTCTATGTTTAGTAGGTCCAGAAATCTCCACACAGCTCTCCATAGTGGTTGGACCAGTTTGCACTCCCACCAACAGTGCAGAAGAGTTCCTTTTTCTCCACAACCTCGCCAACATTTGTTGTTGCTAGTTTTTTTAATATGTGCCATTCTCACTGGTGTAAGATGGTATCTAATGGTAGTTTTGATTTGCATTTCCCTGATTGCAAGTGATGTTGAACAATTTTTCATATGCCTGTTGGCCATTCGCATTTCCTCTTCAGAAAAGTTTCTTTTTAGTTCCTCTGTCCATTTTTTGACTGGATTATTTTCTTTGTTGTTGTTGAGTCTCATCAGCTCTTTGCAGATTTTTGTGATCAGTCCTTTATCTTTAGTGTTGGGTGCAAAAATGTTCTCCCAGTTGGTGGGGTTTCTCTTTGTTTTTGTTATTGTCTCTTTTGCTGTGCAGAAGCTCTTTAATTTGATGTAGTCCCAGCTGTTGATCTTTGCCTTCACTATCACTGCTTTGGGTGATGTGTCTGTAAAGATGTCTTTGATATGCAAATCACGTAGTGTTTCGCCTATATTTCCTTCTATGTATTTTATGCTTTCAGGTCTTATGTCTAGTTCTTTAATCCATTTTGAGTTGATTTTTGTATATGGTGTGAGGTAGTGGTCAAGCTTCATTCTTTTGCATGTAGCGACCCAGTTTTCCCAGCACCATTTATTGAACAAACTTTCTTTGCTCCAATGCATAGTCTTTGCTCCTTTGTCAAAGATTAGTTGACCATAAATCTGTGGGTTTATTTCTGGATTTTCTATTCGATTCCATTGGTCTGTATGTCTGTTCTTGTTCCAATACCATGCAGTTTTGATGATTATGGCTTTGTAGTAGAGTTTGAAGTCTGGGAGTGTGATGCCTCCATTCCCTTCTTTTTTTTTCAGGAGAGCTTTGGCTATTCGGGGTTTTTTGTGATTCCATATGAATTTCATCAATAATTGTTCTATTTCTTTGAAGAATGACATTGAAATTTTGATTGGAATAGCATTGAATCTGTATATTGCTTTTGGTAGGATGGCCATTTTAATAATGTTTATTCTCCCAATCCATGAGCAGGGGATGTCTTTCCATTTCTTTGTGTCTTCTTCTATTTCTTTTAACAGTGTTTTATAGTTTTCTTTGTATAGGTCCTTTACCTCTTTTGTTAGATTTATTCCCAAATATTTGATTTTTTTTGTTTCAATAATAAAAGGGATGTTTTTTTTGATTTCTTCTTCTTCAGATTTATTGTTTGTATATAGGAAGGCTACTGACTTTTGCGTGTTGATTTTGTATCCTGCCACTTTACTGAACTGATTGATGAGTTGAATTAGTTTTACTGTGGAGTTTTTGGGGTTCTCTATGTATATTATCATATCATCTGCAAAGAGTGATAGTTTGACTTCTTCTTTTCCTATTTGGATTCCTTGGATGTCTTTCTCTTGTCTTATTGCTCTGGCTAGGACTTCCAGTATTATATTGAAAAGCAGTGGTGAAAGTGGACATCCTTGTCTTGTTCCAGATCTTAATGGAATTGCTTTCAGCTTTTCACCATTGAGAATGATACTGGCTGTTGGCTTGTCATATACGGCCTTTATGATGTTGAGGTACGTTCCTTGTATCCCAAGAATTTCAAGGGCTTTTATCATGAATGGGTGTTGCACTTTGTCGAAAGCTTTCTCAGCATCTATTGATATTATCATATTGTTTTTATATTTCTTTTTGTTGATGTGTTGGATAACGTTGATTGATTTTCGGATGTTGAACCATCCTTGTGTCCCTGGAATGAATCCTACTTGGTCGTGGTGAATTACCTTATGGATACACTGTTGGATTCTGATAGCTAAAATTTTATTGAGGATTTTTGCATCAGTGTTCATAAGGGAGATTGGCCTGTAGTTTTCTTTTTTTGTGTTGTCCTTGTTCGGTTTTGGTATTAGTGTAATGTTGGCTTCATAGAACGTGTTAGGTATTATACCTTCCTTCTCAATTTTTTGGAAGAGTTTGTGAAGGATAGGTACCAATTCGTCTCTGAATGTTTGGTAGAATTCATTTGTAAATCCATCAGGTCCTGGGCTTTTGTTTTTGGGGAGGTTTTTGATTACCATTTCAATTTTGCTAATTGTAATTGGTTTGTTTAGGTGTTCTATTTCTTCTTTATCTAGCTTTGGGTGATTGTAGAGTTGTAGGAATTTGTCCATCTCTTCTAGATTGTTAAACTTGTTTCCATATAACTGTTCATAGTAGTTATTAATAATTCTTTTGATTTCTGCTGTGTCCGTTGTGATTTCTCCTCTTTCATTTATTATCCTATTTATTTGTGCTTTCTCCCTTTTTGCCCTTGTGAGCCTGGCAAGGGGTTTATCTATTTTATTTATTTTTTCGAAGAACCAGCTCTTGGTTTCATTGATCTTTTGGATTGTTTTTTTAGTTTCAATTTCATTTATTTCTGCTTTGGTTTTTATTATTTCTTTTCTTCTACTGGTTTTAGGGCTTTTTTGTTGTTCTTTTTCCAGATCTTTGAGTTTCGAGATTAGGTTGTTTCTTTGAGTTCTTTCTTGTTTCTTGATGTGAGCATCTATTGCTATATATTTTCCTCTTATTACTGCTTTTGCTGCATCCCATACATTTAGGAAATTGGTGTCCTCCTTGTCATTCAATTCAAAGAATTTTTTAATTTCTTCTTTTATCTCCTCGTTAGTCCAGTGGACTTCCAGTAGTGTGGGTTTCAATCTCCACGAGGTAGGAGAATACCTTGCTTTCTCTTTATGGTTTATTTCTAGTTTGATGCCTTCATGGTCAGAAAAGATGGTTGGTATGATTTCAATCTTGGTGTATCTGTTGATGTTTGTCTTGTGCCCCAGTATATGATCGATCCTAGAGAATGATCCGTGTGCGCTTGAGAAAAATGTATACTCAGATTTTTTTGGGTTTAGTGTTCTATATATGTCTGTTAAGCCTAACCACTCTAGATCCTTATTTAGAGCTTTAGTGTCTTTACTTATTTTTTGTCTTGTTTATCTATCCATTGTTGATAGTGGTGTGTTGAAGTCTCCCACTACGTATGTGTTTTCTCTGATGTCTGTTTTCAGAGATGCCAATAGTTGTCTGATATATTTTGGTGCTCCTTCGTTTGGTGAATATATGTTAATGAGTGTTATTTCTTCTTGAAGTATTATCCCCTTGATCATAATGTAATGACCACTGGGGTCTCTTTTTATCTTTTTAAGTTTGAAATCTGTTTTATCTGATATGAGTATAGATGTTCCTGCCTTCTTTTTTGGTCCATTTGCTTGTAGAATTGTTTTCCATCCTTTAACTTTGAGTCTATTTTTATCTTTTGCAGCTAAATGTGTTTCCTGGAGACAGCAAAAGGTTGGGTTTTGTTTCTTAATCCAGCCTGCAACTCTGTGTCTTTTTATTGGAGAGTTTAGTGCATTTACATTTAGAGTTAGTATTGATATGTTAGCATCTGTATTTGCCATTGTGTTTGTCTTTCCTTTGATTTTATTTATTTATTCTTTTAATAACTTTCTTTGGCCTTCTTTTGTTGTTATTCGTCCCTCTGAGGTTCTGGCTTTACGACTCCTTGTAGTATTTTTTGGAGTGGGGGTTTAGTCGCAATGAAATTCTGGAGTTTCTGTTTGTCTGGGAAGGTCCATATTCTTTCTTCAAAGAGGAGGAGAGCTTTGCGGGATAGAGTATTCTTGGTTGGCATCTGTTTTCTTGGAGTCTGTTGACTATGTCCCTCCACTCTCTCCTTGCCCGTAGTGTTTCTTCAGAGAAGTCTGATGTCAGTCTGATTGGTTTCCCTTTGAATGTTATCTGTTTCTTCCCTCTTGTTAGTTTCATTATTTTTTCTTTGTCTTGGATTCTTGGGAGCTTTACTATTATGTGTCTTGCTGTATTTTTCCTTTCGTCATGGAAGTTTGGTGTTCTCTTGCTTCTTGTATATCAATTTTCAGATCCTTCTTAGCGTTTGGGAAGTTCTCTTCAATTATATCCATGAATATTTTCTCTGTTCCTTCATCTCTCTCCTCTCCTTCTGGGATTCCTATAACTCTTATATTTCCTTTCCTCATGGAGTCAGATAGTTCCCGAAGTCTTTCTTCGGTCTTTTTCCTTCGTACTTCTCCTTCCTTTTCTGTTTTAGTTCTTTTTATTTCTGTGTCTTCAAGAGTACTTATTCGTTCTTCCATTTCATCTATTCTGCTTTCACTGCTTTTCCCAGAGTTCTTTAGCGTCTCCATTAATTCTTTGATCTCCTGCATTTCTTTTACTTCCCTCTTTAGGGACTCAATTTCATTCTTCTGGTCATTAATTATTTTCCCCTTATCATTGTTTTCCTTTATGACTTCTGTCAGTTTTTTAATCACAGCAATTTTAAATTCTCTATCTGGAAGGCTCAGAAGTTCTTCCAAGTTACTGTCGTTGCAATCTGGTAGATGGTTTTCTTTTTGTGGTGTGCTATTTTGCTGAGGAGTTGCTGGGTTGCATGTTGTTTTTCTACTCCCTACTGCCTGTTTTCTAATTTGCCGTATTCCTTGTGACACTGTGTTGCTGGTACTGGCCGGCATCTTGGGATGACCTTCCCAGCTCACCACTGGCTCCTCTGGGGAACTTCTGCTGGGTTCACAAGTCTCCAGCAAAGACAGGTCCCTGCTCTGTCTCCTCGGTGAGCCTTCTGCTGGGTTCACACAGTCTCCAGCAAGAAGGGTCCGTGCTGCAAAATGCCGGTGCCGGCGACGCGCTCCCCTGCACGCCCGGTCTGCCCCAGCGGTGGGTGCTGCTCCCCTCTGGGCTGGAACTGCAGGCTAGAAGGTGCCCGGTGTGGGCAAGCCTCCCAGCTTAACCTCTGTCTCCTCGGTGAGCCTTCTGCTGGGTTCACACAGTCTCCAGCAAGAAGGGTTCCTGCTGCAAAATGCCGGTGCCGGCGACGCGCTCCCCTGCACGCCCGGTCTCCATGATGAGAATTTTTTTAATGTCTGTTGATCATTTGCATGTCTTCTTTTTAAAAATATTTATTTATTAATGCGTACAACATCTAGGGTACAGGCCAGAGGTGTGGGGGGGTGAGAGGATTCACCAGAGACAGAGTGGGGAGCAGCGGGCAGTCAGGAGAGGTCTGCTGCACCATGTGGGTAGCGCCCTGGCCTGGGATCGAACTCATGCTGCAGTGTCTTCGGATAGCTTCAGAGGCTGTGTCTTAACTCCTTGCACCACCAGGGAGGCCCTGCATGTCTTCTTAATAGAAATACCTATTTAGCTAATCTGCCCATGTTTTGATTGGGTCGTTTGCTTTTTGTTGAGTGGTATAAGAACTTTGGTAGATATTCAATATGAATCCCTTATCAGATATAGGGAGCACATACATTATCTCCCATTTAGTAGGGTATCTCTTTGTTTGGGTTGATGTCTTATTCATTTTGTAGAGCTTTTCATGTTGATTTAGTCCCAGTTGTTTATTTTCTCCTTTATTTTACTTGACACTGGAGATGTGTATGTAAATGTTTCTGAGGTGTAAGTCATGGAGTGTTTGGTATATGTCATCTTATATGTATTTTATGGTTTCAGGTCATACATCCAAATCTTTTATCTATTTTGAATTAATTTTTATCTGTTTTGAGTTCTGTAAGGTGTGAGGTAATGGTCTACTTCCATTCTTTTACATTTGGCAGTTCAATTTTCCAGCACCATTTATGAAAGAGATTTTCCTGGTTTTAATGCATTTTTTTGGCTCACATGTTATAGATTAGTTGTCCATATAAGTGCGGTTTAATTTCTGGGCTTTCTTTTCTATCCCAATGGTTTATGTGTCTGTTTTTGTTCCAACACTACATTGTTTAAATAATTATGGATTTATTTTATAGTTTGAAATAAGGGAGTGTGATAGCTCCACTTTACCCAATTTCGATCAGGGGAGCTTTGGTTATTTTATTTATTTATTTATTAATTAATTAATTCATTCATTCATTCATTCACTTATTGTGGTTCCATATGAGTTTCAAAAATCGTGGTTCCACTTCTTTGAAGAATGTCATTGGGATTTTTATTGTGAGGGCATTGACTCTCTAAATTGCTTTGAGAACAATGGCCATCTCGACAATGTTGATTCTTCCATTCCACGAACAGTTTCTCTTTCCAATTCTTTGAGTCTTTATATATCTCTTTTAAAAATGTTTTGTAGCTTTCCTTGTAAAGGAAAGTTTCATCACCTTTGTTGGGTTTATTTCCAGGTATTTATTTATTTACTTATTTATGCATGCATGCATGTATGTATGTATGTATGTATGTATGTATGCTGAGAGTGTAAATGGTATGACTCTCTTAATTTATTCTTTTTATTTCATAATTTGTATATAGGAAGGCAATTGATTTTTGTGTGTTGATTTGTGTGCTGCCACTTTGCAGAACTATTTTATCATTTCAATTAGTTTTTTGTGTTGAGTCTTTGTGGTTCTTTCTATATGATCATGTTTTCTGCAAATAATGCCACCTTTATTTTTCTTTCCCAATTTGGATTCTTTTGTTGCTTCCTCTTGCCTAATTGTTCTATATAGGACTTTTAATACTATGATGAATAGTATTGTTGGGAGTAAATATCTTTTTCTTGAATCTAGTGTTAGTGGAAAGGATTTCAGTTTTTCACCACTGAGAATGTTACTAGCTGTGTCATATATCACTTTTATTATGTTAAGGTACATTCCATTTAATCCTAGTTTTTTGAAGGGCTTACATCATAAATTCAAATGCTTTTTCTGTGTCTATTTATATGGCCATGAGTTCTTTTTTTTTTTTTTTTCTTTCCTTCTTGTTGATGCGGTGTACTACATTGATTAATTTTCACATGCTTAACTATCCTTGTGTTCCTGGTAAAATTACACTTGTTCATGATATATAATCATTTTAATGCATTATTGGTTCATTTTAATATGATTTCCTTCAAGTTTTTTTGTGTCTGTGTACATTAGGGATATCATTCTTGTCTGCAGTTTTCTTTGTGTTTGATATTCATGAAATGTTGGCCTCATAAAATATCTTTGGAGTAATTCCTTTTCTCTAGATGTTTTGAAAGCATCTGAGCAGAATAGGTATTCATTCATCTTTGAAAGTTTGGAAGAACCCATTTGTGAAGCCTTTTGGTCCTGGACTTTTTTTTTTTTTTTTGAGGGGGCGAGGGGAGAGTACTGATTATTGTTAAAAATTCCTTGCTTGTGATTGGTTTGTTTTGTTCACTATTTATTCACTATCAAGGCTTGGATTGTTGTATAAGTCTAAGGATCTATTCATTTCATTAAGGTAATTTACTTTGTTTGCATATACATATTTACAGTGATCTCTTATTATCCTCTGAGTTTCTGTAGTGTTTGTTATCATTTTTCCTCTTTCTTTTTTTTTTTTTTAAGATTTATTTATTTATTTATACAAGCACTGGGCATAGCCAGAAGTGCGGGAGGGTGAGAGAATTCACCAGAGCCAGAGCGGGGAACAAAACAGGCAGACTGATGAAGAAATACACTGCTCAGGGGAGCAGTGGGCACGGCAGAAGAGGTCTGTTGTATCATGTGGGACCCTCGTTGGTGGCCAGGGATCGAACCGGCACTGCAGAGGCTGCGGGCAGCTTCGCAGCCCAGCTCTCAACCGCTGCGCCACCAGGAGAGGCCCTGCTTCTTGTATTTTTAAGCACTTTTTTTTTTAAGATTTATTTATTTATTTATACAAGCACTGGGTACAGTCAGTAGCGTGGGAAGGTGAGAGGATTCACCAGAGCCAGAGCTGGGAACAGAACAGGCAGAGTGATGAAATACACTGCTGAGGGGAGCAGTGGGCGGCAGGAGAGGTCTGCACGCCATGTGGGACCCTCGCCGGTGGCCGGGGATCGAACCCGCGCTGCAGAGGCTGCAGGCTGCTTCGCAACCTAGTGCTCAACCGCTGCACCACCAGAGGAGGCCCATGCTTCTTGTACTTTTTTTTTTTTGTCTAGTTATTTTTTTTATTTTTTTATTTTTGAATTTTATTTATTTTTATAATAAATTTTATTTTTATATTACCCATACAATTGCAACCCCCTTATTTTGACCCCAATCCCTCCCCTCCCACTCCCCACCCCCCATAGTGCACAGCAAAAGAGACAGTAACAAAAACAAAGAGAAACCCCACCAACTGGGAGAACATTTTTGCACACAACACTAATGATAAAGGACTGATCACAAAACTCTGCAAAGAGCTGATGAGACTCTACAACAACAAAGAAAATAATCCAGTCAAAAAATGGGCAGAAGAGCTAAAAAAAAACTTCTCTGAAGAAGAAATGCAAATGGCCAACAGGCATATGGAAAAATGTTCAACATCACTTGTAATCAGGGAAATGCAAATCAAAACTAACATGAGATACCATCTTACACCAGTGAGAATGGCACATATTAAAAAAAAAACTAGCTTCTTGTATTTTTATGTTCATTTCCTTCTTTAGTTTTGGGAAGTTTTCCTCCATCATTACCCTAAATAAATTCTCAGTCTCCTTCTCTCTTTGCATTGTGTTATTCCTATGTTTCTTATATTTCCTATCCTCATGGTGTCAATAATTCTTGAAGTATTTCTTAATTTTTTGCTCTTGTTTTTCTCTTCCCTTTTCTGTCTTCTTACCTCTTTTTCATCTTTGATATCACTTATTTGTACTTCCATCTGTTTCATTCTACTTTCATGACTTGCTCCTGAATTTTTTGCTTCCTCATGTATTTCTGTTATTTTCTTGTTTAGACTTTCATTTTCAATCTTCTCTTTGTTGATTGTGTTTCTTATAGTATTCAATCCCTTTTGTGAGTTTTCTCTATGTTGCTCTTATTCTTCAGCTTTCTTAATCATGGCCAATCTTGAATTCTATGTCCGATAGGTAAAAAATCTCTTTCATCTCTTGGTTCTTTGGTACTGGAGTTTTGTTTTCTTTCTATTGTGTGTTGTTCTTCTGAGGGCTTGCTTGGCAATTTTTTTTAATAAATTTTATTTTTATATTCCCCATACAATTGCAACCCCCTTATATTGACCCCAATCCCTCCCCTCCCCGCCCCTCACCCCCCATAGAGTGTCTCTGGTTCATAGTTTTTTGTTGATTTTGATTTTCACTTTTTATAGTTATTCATTTCCCTGGTCCCTTATTAAAGTTTTCTAGATTCCTGCTATGAGTGAGACCATCTGGTATTTTTCTTTTTCTTTCTGGCTTATTTCGCTGAGCATGATCCCTTCCAGCGACATCCATATTGCTGCAAATTGCATGTGTTTATCTTTTTTGAATGCTGAGTAATATTCCATGGTGTATATGTACCACATCTTCTTGATCCAGTCATATATTTTTGGGCATTTGAGTTGTTTCCAAAGCTTAGCTATTGTAAACAGTGCTTCTATAAACATAGGGGTGCAGGTGTTCTTTGGAATTGATGTTTCCGTGTCCTTTGGGCAAATACCTAGGAGTGGAATTGCTGGATCCTATGGAAGCTCTATGTTTAGTAGGTCCAGAAATCTTCACACAGCTCTCCATAGTGGTTGGACCAGTTTGCACTCTCACCAACAGTGCAGGAGAGTTCCTTTTTCTCCACATCCTCACCAACATTTGTTGTTGCTAGTTTTTTTTTTTTTATTTTAATATGTGCCATTCTCACTGGTGTAAGATGGTATCTAATGGTAGTTTTGATTTGCATTTCCCTGATTACAAGTGATGTTGAACATTTTTTCATATGTCTGTTGGCCATTTGCATTTCCTTTGTGGAGAAGTTTCTTTTTAGCTCTTCTGCCCATTTTTTGACTGGATTATTTTCTTTGTTGTTGTTGAGTCTCATCAGCTCTTTGCAGATTTTTGTGATCAGTCCTTTATCTTTAGTGTTGTGTGCAAAAATGTTCTCCCAGTTGGTGGGGTTTCTCTTTGTTTTTGTTATTGTCTCTTTTGCTGTGCAGAAGCTCTTTAATTTGATGTAGTCCCAGCTGTTTATCTTTGCCTTCACTATCACTGCTTTGGGTGATGTGTCTGTAAAGATGTCTTTGAGGTGCATATCACGTAGTGTTTCGCCTATATTTCCTTCTATGTATTTTATGGTTTCAGGTCTTATGTCTAGTACTTTCATCCATTTTCAGTTGATTTTTGTGCATGGTGTGAGGTAGTGGTCAAGCTTCATTCTTTTGCATGTAGCGACCCAGTTTTCCCAGCACCATTTATTGAACAAACTTTCTTTGCTCCAATGCATAGTCTTTGCTCCTTTGTCAAAGATTAGTTGACCATAAATCTGGATTTTCTATTCAATTCCATTGGTCTGTATGTCTGTTCTTGTTCCAATACCATTGCTTGGCAATTTGTATTTTTTCTTCTCCCCATTTTTTTCACTTGCTCTGTTATAATTGGGGCTTTTATTATGTATGCATTTCTCTCTTTCACTATTCTGGTTGTTTACTTGAGTAGACACAGCTACTGGGGTTTTGTAGGACATGTGGTAGTGCTATAAACTCCTGCAAAGTTCTTTCAAGCCAATTCTGGTGCCTGGGAGGGATGGGTGTATGCTTGGTCTAGAAGCTGAGTGACTTGGACCTCACTTCACCAGTGAGTGGTGACTAGGGAGGGCCTATATTTTGTGACCAAGAGGGCAGAGGGTTGCTAAAGATCTCTGATACAGAAGTAGATTATATGCAGCCCAGACTAAGGCTTGAGTCTACTACCAAGACACTGGTGGATGAGACTGAATGGGATGCACTTCCTGATATGATAGAAGGTTTTTGTGAAAAGCTAGCTCCTACAAGATCCTGACTGGGGTTTGTGTCTTCTCCCAAGGTACTGGTAGCTGACATTTTTAGATGTATGGTACAGTTCATTAGGTAAAAGCTCTAGGCCAGCATTTTTCCTTGTGAAATTTTAAGATTTCCCATTCAGTCATGTTAAGATTTTCTACTTCTAGAACTAATTTTATTAGTTTGTGTCTTTCTTACATTGTTTCCATTTAATCTAAACTAAATTTTTGGCACAAAATTTGCCTTTCAAATACTACTTATTTCTATAGCTAATTTGATAAAAATATTGAATTCCAAAGAATTATACATTACTAATTTTTATAATTTTGACTTTCAGATAGAAAAGTCAGATAAAAAAGAGTCAGATAAAAAGTCAGATAAAAAAATCATAATACATTTATAACATTTAAAAGTAAAGTTAGGGCCTCCCCAGTGGTACAACAGGTTGAGCACAGCACTGTGAAGCTGTCTGCAGCTTCTGAGCACAGGTTTGATTTCCGGCCAGCCAGAAAGATACCCACATGGCATGGCAGACCTCTTCTGTCTAACCTGCTGCTCCCATCAACGGTATTTTTGGTCATCTGCCTACTCTGCTCCCCCTCTGTTTCTGCTAAATTCTCTCATCCTCCCATGCCTCTGGCTGGCACCCCAGTTCTTGTATAAATAAATACATTTTTTATTTTATAAATTAATATTTTATAAATAAATAAATATAAATATTTTATAAATAAATCTTTATAAATAAATTTTATTTATTTATTTTTAAAAATATTTATTTATTTATTTATACAAGAACCAGGATACAGGCCAGATCCGTGGGAGAGTGAGAGGATACACCAGAGACAGAACAGAGAACAGAACAGCAGATTGATGAAATAAATTGCTGAGGGAAGCAGCGGGCGCCACAGGAATGGGACCCTCGCTAGCTGGCCGGGATGGAACCGGTGTTGCAGAGGCTGTGGACAACTTCACAGTGCTTTGCTCAACCACTTAATAAATCTTTTAAAAAAGTAAATTTATATAAACTTCCTAACATAAGATATAATAGTCTTATCAGTCTTGCTGTAGCAAATTTATTGCAATAAATTTGCATCATATTATTTATATAGTATTCTTTGCATAAAATCAGTGGGTGAGTTATGAGTTGAGCACATTTCTTCAATTACTTATCCATCAATAAAGTCCTCAATACATGTTATCATTTACTATTGCAATTTGTTAGATGATTCAGATGAGATATAGTACTGAATAACATAATTGACTTCTTGTGGTCACTTTACTATTGTAATTAATTATCAAATTGATTGATTATTGTTGGTAACAATTAATCTTAGCTCTAATAATTATGATTGGTAAATATACATGTTTTACCTCCATTACCTTTTTGCGATGACTGTGACATGATATTTGTGATTGCTAAACTAAATTTTATCAACAACAGAGTTAAATTATGTGATAAGCTTCAGATATCTGAGTTCAACATATTTTCATTAAATTGCTAGAACTGTAAAAAGACATATGACACAGTAATGTTTTTCAGATATCAAGATTGCCCCATTTACATCCAGGATTTATTTCTCTGTATTTCACATATACTGGTGAAAGCTTCTCCCTCTAAGGAAGTTGTGAAGAAATGTAATTCTAGAAAAGAGTTTCTATCTTTAAAACTTTGGGCAGAATCAAATAGAAGAGAAGTCATATAATAATAATTTCTGGATTATAGTATTTGCCAAAATTCATATTTACAGATCCCTTATAATAACATTTATAAGAAGGAATAGACCTTGTTTTTATTTCATTCCCAGCATAAAAACAGTGCCTGACATCTAGTAGGTGCTCATACATATTTGTAGAATGAATAAGTGACAAAGGGAAAATAGCTAAGAGACTGCTAATAAGGAGGAGCTCCTGTGAGACTAGATATTAGTTAACTTTCATTGAAGTGATCATTCAATAAGATAAACTCATACCATTTGTGGTAACTTGGAGCTGGAAGGGATTATGCTAAAAGAAATAAATCAAATTATGCTAAAGGAAATAAATCAAAATAAAATAAATCAAATATAAATATTAGATGCTTTCACTTATATGCAGGATATAGACAAAACAAACAAAAAAAAGGTAAAAAAATGACAACACTTGCAAGCTGAACTTACAGCAGGGGCAGAGGCTTACAAAAGGGTAGAAAGAAGCAAATGGGTTAAAATAGGGAAGGGAAGGATCTTGCTTGGGATGGTGGTGGAAGGACCATGAACACTATACCTGAAGAGAGAAAATAAATACTATACAAAAATTAACAAAGGTGTAAGAAAGTAAATAAATGTTAAAAAAAAGAAAAATATATATTGGCATCCATTAAGTCAGAAATAAAAGAAAATTGAAACTGATGGAACTGATTATAAACAGTTTTAGAACAATAGAGTCTACAATTTAAGATTTATCAAGATTGTGTCATCAAAAAAGACTTAAGTGAACTATTTTAAGAAGTCTGAACCAGTGTACCTATATAGAAACATTTTCCCACAGCAATTATACTAAAAAGTTCAGTTTGAAATGTTTTTAAAATGCACAATTTGGCATTTCACTTTCATTTTGGAAGGGCATTGCATTTATTTATTTATTTTTAAAGATTTATGTATGCATAAAAGGACTGGGGTGTAGGCCAGAGGTGGGGGTGGGGGTGAAAGGATTCATGAGAGACAGAATGGGTACCAGAAAAGGTGGATCTACTGAAATACACTGCTGAGGGGAGCAGTAGGCAAGACAGGAGAGGTCTACTGCACCATGTGAGTTAGGACCCTGGCAGGGGATCAAACTTACTCTGCAGTGGTTGCCAGCTCCATAGTGTTGAGACTTAAGTCCTTGTGCCACCAGGAAGGCCCCCATGACAGGACATTTTTAATATGTTTTATGATCCAAAATGCATTCCCAGTATTGTAACCATAATATATAGCAGCATGGCTACGGAAAAATAAAGGGGGTTTAACAGGAGAAGATTTGGTTTATGCCTACTATAATCCTAGAAATAATTAAATCATATGTTGGCAGTTCCACTGAAATACTGTGAGGTGTGAGTGTGCATGTACATACATGTGTGTGTGTAGTTGGTGTTTCCATAAACAATATAAAAAATAAACTATCATATGCTCCTCCTTTTAATTGTTGTTATTATTATTAGTAATATTTTTGAATAAAATGATACTACTTGAATTACACATACATGTATATACACAACATATATATGATAAAAATACATGTATATATGATAAATTGATGGAAAACATTGGTTAAGGTGAGCAAAATTTCTGAGGTTAGACAATGATGGGTTGGAGTATTACCTCACTATTTATTAAATCATTCTGATTCTAGTTTTATTATCTTTTGAAACACTTTCTATGGAAATTAGATTGTGTCATGAGATTATTATGAGAATTTCATGTAGGTACAGCTCTTATTTGGTCTTAATAATAGTACCTACCTCATAATGTTTTTGAGAGGATCAATGGTAGGTAAATTACTTAGCATACAAAACAAGATCTAAATAAATATTATCTGTTGTCTTTATAGTTATTTTTCCAAGTAAATGCAATTCACATACTGCAAAAATATCTAAAAATCACATCTGAAGACAAAAACAAATACTGTTAATACAGGTTTTTTTAGAAAAAATATTTACATACTACAAAAATGCTCACATGCTACAAAAATATCTAAAAATCACATATGGAGACAAATACAAATACTAACAGCTTTTTTAGATCAAATACTTGCAGCCAACAATATCAAATTTATTAAATCAGTTGTTGAAAATAATGCACCAGTAAGCTTACTGAGATTTTCTATTTTGTTCTTTTTTGTTTTTAGTAATTAATTAAAAATTTGATTTCTTACATTGGTGTAATCCCTATATTCCGCCTACCAGTGTGAAACATCACCACATTCCCTCGTGTTCATCCATCTCCTGTTTTGCCCTCCTTCTGTAGTCTTCTTTGTTATATGACTCAGTTCTATGGTCAACTTGCTAGTTTTGACTTTTACTTGACTGGTTGCTTATATTCCATATATAATTGATAGCATCTGGTATTTATCTTTTTCCTTCTGACTAATATCAGCTAACATAATTCCTTCCAGCCCCATCCATGTTGCCACAAATGACATTAATTAGTATTTTGGTCACTAAGTAATATTCCATTGTATAAATGTAACACAACTTTTTAAAGATTTATTTATTTATGCATATAAAGACTGGGGTACAGGCCAGAGGTGCGGGGGATGAGAGGATTCACCAGAGACAGAGTGGGGAACAAAACAGGCAAACTAACTGAAATACACTGCTGAAAGGAGCAGTGGGTGAGACAGGAGATGTGTGCTGTGCCATGTGGCTAGCTCCCTGACTGGGGGATTGAACTTGTGCTGCAGAGGCTATGGATAGCTTCACAGTGCTTTGCTTAACCCCTTGTACCACGAGGGAGACCTGATATAGCACAGCTTTTTGATACATTTGTCTGTTTTAGGGCATTTGGTTTGTTTCCATATCTTGGTTATTATAAATAGTGCTGCAATAATCATAAGAGTGTAGTGTTATGTTTGATTTAGTGTTTTTGTGTCCTTTGGTAGATGCCTCAGAGTAGAATTTCTGGGTCCTACAGTAGATCCATTTTTAGTGTTCTGAGAAACCTCCTCATAGATTTCCATAGTGGCTGGGCCAATTTACATTCCCACCAGCAGTGTAAGAGGGTTCCTCTATCTCCACATCCTCTCCAGCATTTTTTTTTTTTTTTAATGTGAGCCCATTCTTACTGGGGTGAAGTGATTTCTCATTGTGGTTTTTATTTGCATTACCCTGATAACTAAAGATGTTGAAATTTTTTTTCACATACTGCTTGATCATTTGCATTTCTTCTTTGGACAAGTTCCTTTTCAGATTGTTTGCCCATTTTTTTTTTAATATTTATTTATTTATACAAGAACCAGGGTATAGGCCAGATGTGCAGGAGGGTGAGAGGATTCACCAGAGATAGAGCTGGGAAAAGAATAGGCAGACTGACGAAATGAATTGCTGAGGGGAGCAGCAGGCGAGACAGGAGAGTTCTGCTCTGCCATGTGGGATTCTCATTGGCCTGCAGGGATTGAACCCATGCTACAGAGGCTGCAGACAGCTTCACAGTGCGGCGCTCAACCACCTGTGCTACCAGGGAGGCCCCGTTTGCCCATTTTTTGACTGAGTTTTTTGCTTTCTTTTTGTTGAGTTGTGTAACTTCTTTGTAGATCTTTGATATTAGTCCATTACTTATAGTACAGTGTGCAAATATTTTCTCCCATTCTGTGTCATGTCTAGAAGAACTTTTCTTTATTTTGCTATATTCATTTTATCCTAATTGATAGCCTCTGTCCTGTAGGGTGAGGAAGTATGTGAGTTAGATTGCTCCTAGCCAGTGACCTTTTACTTCCAGTTCATTCCAGAGCACTCCAATGTGAATTTCACATCGTAACATAGTATGAGTGTTTTGTTTTGCCTAACTAGTTTGAAATGTACCCATGCCAATAACTTACTTTTGTCCTGATGTCTTTCTGAGGTGGCAACAAACAAAGTGTATGTCTGCCTCACAAGAAAAGCAATCCTTTTCTCTTTTCTCCCCTCTAAGCTTAACCCATCTTGTAGTTTTTAAAATTTATTTTTGTTTTTTAACATTCTAAAGTCAAAAAGCCTTGCTATGAAGAAAACATCAGAATTGTTGACCACTAGATGTTAGCAAAGCAAGCTGGAGTCTACCAGAATACACCGACAGACATGCTAACCCTTGCCCACTCCATAATTCTGTTCTCTTGTAACTCTTGGTAATACCCCTGCTCTCTGCCAAAGGGCAGGATGGTGGTTTTTCAGACTCTAGTCTGCTACCCTCCTCAGTTTGTTTACAAATTAAACTACTTTCCTTTCTTCAAACACTGTTTCCTTTCCTCAAACACTGTTTGAGCCAAGGGAACCAAGATAGGCCGGCATTCTGCTATCACTTCAACATTTGACCTAGAATAACTCCCCAGATTGGGTTAAATTGTACAGTGGTGAAAACATTTAAAATTTTTATATTAAAGTTCTGCCCCCTGAGACATCATATTCTTCTTTTAGCTATAATGAATATAAACTCATGAGTTGGCAAGTGTTAAAGATTTATCTATTTATTAACATTTTGCACACAAGGATAAAACCTTTGAAATATTACAACTCATTTTCAAGAATGTCCTTGGGATGGAAAGCAGATATATTCTTTGTCACATTATTTTTTCAGACCATGTAGGCCACTGTCATAAAGCAGTCACCAGAAAAGTTGAATGAAACTGCATTATATAATATTTTTTTTTTCATATTTGTGTTACGTTACATTTGTATAATATTTGGTAGCAACTTTTGAAGAAAGGATTAGGAAATCTGTGGCGTATTTGCCTAGCTTTGTACATGATAATGAATGAGTGTTTGGAATGGATAGAATTTTGGAATGGATAGAATTGTACTTTGCTGAAATGGAAAAATATTTGTCATATTTTGTTTATAATGGTTATCATTTAATTGAAAGATATACTAGAGTTTCTTGTCTTGATACCCTTTCTGATTCTTTGCTGTGCATTTTGCATAGAATAGGATTAGAATGGGGGCACACCTGTGTATTTTTTGGAGAGTAGTAACAGTTTTTCAACCTAATTGGCTCCAAAATATTTGCTAGCTATCCTCATTGGTATTGTGAGGAATATATTTGATGTTGGTGTGGATTATAGCATAGAGGTTAAGACTGCAGGACTTCCAGTTGAGCAAAACTGGATTTGTGTCCAAGTTCTACTACTTAATAATTTTTTGGGGGGTTTTCTTATCCCTAAAAGGGTTACAGCAATATGGGCCTCCCCGGTGGCACAGCGGTTGCGAAGCTGGGTTGCGAAGCTGCCAGCCAGCAGTCTCTGCAGCGCCAGTTCGATCCCCGGCCGCTGGGCGAGGGTCCCACATGGCACGCAGACCTCTCCTGCCGCCCGCTGCTCCCCTCAGCAGCGTATTTCATCAGTCTACCTGCTCTCTGCTCTGGCTCTGGTGAATTCTCTCACCGTCCCGCACTTCTGACTGTACCCAGTGCTTGTATAAATAAATAAATAAATCTTAAAAAAAAAGTTACAGCAATAATGTACTGTTATTGTTTGTAAGGGGGAGGAAAATATTATTTTGCACAAAACCTACAATGAATGTGTCCTTACAACATAGAACTATTGTAATTACTTCATCTCCTGATCATTAATTGTATGTGTTGATTTGACTAGGGTAAGTGATACCAAGATAACTTTTAAAACATTATTTCTGGATATGTCTGACAGGGTGTTTGCAGAGAGGGTTAGCATTTGAATCACTGACCTGAGTAAGGTCTGCGCTCCATGCGGGACCCTCCTCCAGTGGCTGGGGAGCATCTGGGGATCGAACCGGCGCTGCAAAGGCCGCGGGCAGCTTCTCAACCCAGCGCTCAACCGCTGCGCCACCAGGGAGGCCCTCTTTTTTTTTTTTTTTTAGATTCATTTTTATTTATTTATGCACACAAGAGCTGGAATGCAGGCCAGAGGTGGGTAGGTGAGAGGATTCACCAGAGACAGAATGGGGAGAAAAACAGGAGGATTGACTGAAATACTCTGCTGAGGGGAGCAGCTGGAGAGACAGATGAGGTCTGCTGTGTCTTGTGGGGTAGATCCCTGGCCTAGGATTGAACTTGTGTTGCAGCGGCTGCAGTAGTTGCAATGGCTGCAATGGTTGCAGTGGTTGCAGTGGCTGCAGATAGCTTGATATTGCTGAAACTTAACCCCATGCACCACCGGGGAGGCCCAAGGCACCATTTTTTTTTTTAAATGAATGTCAGTAAGACAAAATATTTGGAAAATATGTACCTGATTATGAGTTTGCATCATGATATATAAAATTTGGAAGTAAAAAGACAAACAACCCAAGAAAAATAGGCAAAGTTTTGAACACTTTACAAATGAAAATATGGTGAGTTATCATAAAGCACCTGAAATGGAGCTCGAAATCATTGATCATTAGGAAAATGCAGATTAAAACAAAGATGATATGCCTCTCACACACGCTAAAATGACTAACATTGAAGAGACTGAGAACAGCAAATATTGGTGAAGGTATGGAATTATAATAATAATAACTTGCTAGTAGGTATATAAAATCCCCAAGCACTGACAAAAGATCTTATCAGTTTCTTACAAACATAAACTTATACCTATCCTTTAGCTCAGTAATTTAATTCTTATGTATTTAAAAAAATTAAAAGACAATTATAAGAGCACCTCCCCAGTGGCACAGTGGGTTGAGTGCAGTGCTGTGAAGCTGTCCGCAGCTTCTGTAGTGCCAGTTTGATTCCCAGCTGGCCAGGGAGATACCCACATGGTGCAGCAGATCTCTTCTGTTTCTCCCACTGCTCCCCTCAGTAGTACTTTAGGTCCCTCTGCCTGTTCTGTTCCCCACTCTGTTTCTGGTGAATCCTCTCATCCTCCCGCATCTCTGGCCTGTACCCCAGCTCTTGTATAAACAAATAAATCTTTAAAAAAAGACTATTATAAGAATGTTAATGGTAACTTTATTCATAATATTCAAATTTGAAAATATACAAATTCCACCAGTATGTTTATGGTAAAAAAAATGTGTATATTCATTCAACAGAACATTATTCATCAAAAGACTAAAAGTAAAAAACAAAAAAAAAGAATTATTGGTAAACACAAAAATGTGTATGAATCTCAGATATAATGTTGAACCATCAAAAAGTCAGACATCAACAAATTTCTACACTTAATTTTATTGTTATGAAAATCTTTATCATGGGTACTTAATTGATGGTTAAAAAAATCAGAAAGTGGTTGTGTTAGGAGTGATAAGAGTGGGTATTTCATGAAAGGGGAAGAGTAAATTTTCTGATTAGTGGAAACATTCTATATGTTGATAAAGTGTGATTTATACAGATGGGGCAACTGATGAAATTGTACATATTTGATTTGTACATTTTACTCTATGTACATTTTACCATAAAAATTATCTTAATAAATGTTGACTCTTTGTTGGTAGGTTTATATTTGATTTATGCAGTGATGAAAGTTGACAATTCTGAAACTTCTTTCTGTGTAATATAGACTTGAAAAAATGTAGACATAGGTGTCGGTATGTATAAATATATACAGAGACAAGGTGTGTATGTTTGTGTATATAACTTTGCAAACACATATTCATATTTACATGACTTTTTGTATACACATTCATGTTTTACTACCTATATGTGCTGAGTGGGTCCAGGAATAGTGATATGCAGCAACAATGGACACAGCTAGTGCTGAGATATTGGTTGCTAAAAAATCGTTTTTCACAAAAAGAACCAAAACTTTTTTTATTGTTAAATTTTATTGAGTTAACTTTGGTTTACAATGTTCTATATGATTTAGATTTGTAGGTATATACCTAATCAAATGTATGTTACCACAACACAACCACCACTAATAATCTTCTGCTATAGACCACAGGGTCTGCTTAAGTGTTGACAGTTTTTTGTTTCTTTATAATTTCACGTATGAGAGAATTCAGCCCATATTCATCTTTCTCCCTCTGACTTATTCTACTTACATAACACCTCCAGTTTCATCCATGTTGTCACAAAAGAAAATAATTATTTTTTTATTACAACTGGGTATTCCATTATATATATATACACATATATATATATATATATATATATATATATATATATATATATATATATATATATACCTCATCTTCATAAGCCACTCATCTGTAGTTGGGAACTTATGTTGTTTCCATGACTTGGCTATTGTGAATAGCATTGCAATGCACATAAGAGTCCACATATCCATTCGAATTAGTGTTTTTGCATTCTTTGGGTAGATCTGTAGGAGTGGAAATGTTGGGTTGTATGGTAGATCTATTTTTAGTAATTTGAGAAACATACAAATCATTCTTCTTAGTGACTGGACATTACAATTATGAAGGTTCCCTTTTTTTTTTTTTTTCCTATACCTAGACACTCAATTACTGTTTTTGTCTTTTTGATATGTGCCATTCTCACTGGTGTGAGCTAGTATTACACTGTGATTTGATTTGCATTTCCTTGATTAGAAGTGATGATAAATATTTTTTCATGTACCTATGATCATCTGTATATCTTTGGAGAAACATGTATTTAGTTTTTCTGCCCATTTTTTGATTATGTATTGTTTAGTTGTTAAGTTGCACCAGTTGTTTACTTTTTATGATATTTCTGGGTGTACATATGATTTATTTGATACCAAAATATCAGTTAGGAAGGCAATGCCTAGGTATAACTTTTCATGGAAAATCAGTTCTGTTTATGTATGTATGTATGCATTTATGTATTTTAAAGATTTTTATATTGGGCCTCCCCTGGGCGCAGTAGTTGAGCGCTGGGTTGCGAAGCTGCCTGCAGCCTCTGCAGCACCGGTTTGATCCCCGGCTGCTCCCCAGACACCGGAAGAGGGTCCCACATGGCGCGCAGACCTCTCATGCCTCCCGCTGCTCCCCTCAGCAGTGTACTTCGGTCCTTCTGCCTGCTCTGCTCCCCGCTCTGGCTCTGGTGAATTCTCTCACCCTCCCGCACTTCTGACTGTACCCAGTGCTTGTATAAATAAAAATAAATAAATCTTTAAAAATAAAGAACAAATTATTTATTTATGCATACAAAAGCTGGGGTACAGGCCAGAGATACGGGGGATAGGGTGTGAGAGGATTCACCAGAGACAGAACGGGGAACAGAACAGGCAGACTGACTGAAATACACTGTTGAGGGGAGCAGTGGGCGAGACAGGAGAGGTCTGCTGCATCATGCGTGTTGCTCCCTGGTAGGCCTGAGATCGAACTTCTGCTGCAGAGGCTGCAAATTGCTTCACAGTGTGTTACTTAATCCCTTGCGCCACCAGGGAGGCCCCCAAAATCAGTTTTATTTATATGGCATGGCTTTTTCTACAAATTGTGGAGAAAAGTGGGAACTACTAATAAACATTTCTGTATCTATATACATTCATTAAATAGGGCCTCCCTCGTGGCCTATGGGTTAAGCTTCAGCACTATCACCTCTGCAGCCTGAGTTTCGATCCCTGAGGAGAAAGCTAATGCACATGGCACAGCAGACCTCTTGGGTCTTGCCTGCTGCTCCTGCAGCAGTGTATTTCAGTAGATCCACCTGTTCTGCTCCCCACTATGTCTCTGGTGAATCTTCTCACCCTCTGCATATCTGGTGTACACTAAAGGTCTTTTATGTAATAAATGAATAAATATTTTTTAAAAATGCATTCACTAAATAACAAACAAATTCTCAGAATAAAAAAATGCATTGAATCTTTTAACTGGGGAAGAATTTCTGTATTAATGGACAATTTTAAGTCATTATCATTACAGTCTCTCTTCTGATTTACTAGCAGCAGCTCTTTGATACAAAATCTATTTATCACTGATTCTAATGTATTTATTCTGTAAATTTTTAATTTTTTCCTTTCCTCTATCCTATGTGCTAAAGGAATTTTAATCAGAACATTTATTTTGAGAAAGCCTAATTTACTTTTCCAAAAGCTCAGGATTAGTGTGTTGGCAGCCATGTAAGTCCTTAAGGAGCCATTCTTTCTTCAGATTAGTGTGCAGAACAAATTAGTATGTTCCAAAATATGCCAATTAAGCCAACATAAAAAAGTTAGTAGCTATATTAATCTCAAGAGACAAGTTACACTATCTCTACAAAAAAGCTTCCACTCAAAGACAATATATTTCAGCTAACATATTCATGCTATTTTTCTGTTATACCCCTCTGGTCTTCTATTGCTGTATGACAACTACTATGACTTCTTCTATTACTGTTGCTGCTGCTGACACCTTCATGCATACACACACACACTCCCTGATTTACATACATGTTTATGCCATGTACATTTCATTTTAATCTACCAATTGTTGCAATTTATTTTGTCATTTATAATGGGTAGGAGATCAAAAGATATATAATATTTTTCTTGATCTTGGTAAATAAGATTTTGATGAAGCACATCCATGTTCACTCATTTGTACAATGTCTATGACTGCAGTAACACTGCTTCTTCAGGGTTGAGTAGTGGTTACAGAATCACAACTCTGCAACACAAGTAGTTGTTGCAAAGTATCTGCAACCATAAATATTTAGATTTTCTTTATTTTAAATTTTCATTTTTGAACATGCATATTGTATTTTCCTGATTCTTGGCACTCTTTGTGCCTTTGCACTGATCCGACTTTTTATCGGGTGCCATTTTATTTTTGCCTTATAATACTCCCATTAACATTTCCTGTAGTACAATTTTCTAATAACAAATGCTCAGATACTGTTAATCTTAAAAGCCCATGTTTTGCATTAATTTTTGTTGTTGTTGTTGGATTAGGAATTTAGTGAATTTTTAAAACAGTTTCATGTATGTGACTGCATTATTGTTCAAAATTAAATAATATTTCACTCAGTCTGCCTGTTCTGTTCCCCGCTCTGTCTCTGGTGAATCCTCTCACAGCCCCGCACCTCTGGCCTGTACCCCAGTTCTTGTATTCATAAATAAGTAAATTTTTAAAAACAAACAAAATGAAATTACACATTTTTTTATTGTGGCAACATTGGTTTACAATATTGTATATGATTTCAATGTAGAGGATCATCCCCTTCAGGTGTATATTCCTACACCACACCTACCACCATGACACCCATAGTCCTCGCCACAGCACATTATGTTCCCTCCTCACATGTTTTCTCTCCCTGCTAGCCTCAGAACTCATTCTATATTAAGATTTCCAGGATTTGCTATTGTATTTGTCTGTCTGACACTTTGTTTTATTAGCCTGTATTTCACATGTAAGTAACATCATCCAGTATTTATCTTTCTCCTTGTGACATTTCACTTTGCATAAACCCCTCCATTTCTATTCATGTTCTCACAAATGCAAGAGTTTAACTTTTTCATACACAAGTAGTATTCCATTGAATAAATATACCACATCTTCCTAATCCACCAAAATGTCTTTGTGCATACAGATAATTTCCAGAGCTGGGCTATTTTGAATAGTGCTACAATGAATACAGGAGTACATATGTCCTTTTAAATTAGTGTTCTTACATTCTTTGGATTGACATCAGAAGCAGAATTGCTGAATAGTATGTAAATCTATTTTTAATATTTTGAGAAATCTCCATACTCTTTTCCATAGAAACCAGAACAGTTTGTATTCTCAGCAACAGTATATGAGGGAGCTTTTTGTCTCCAAATCCACACCAGCACTTGTTGTTTCTTATATTTTTCATTCGGGACATTCTCACAAGTGTGAGGTGGTATCTTATTGTGGTTTTGATTTGCATTTCCCTGATGATCAGTGATGGTGTGCATTATTTCATATATCTACGAACCATTGGTATGTCTTCTTTGGTTATTTGTTTTCTTTTTTGTTGGTTATCTGTGTTCATATTGCTTAGGGTTGAATTTTTAATATTGTTTAGAATTTTTCTTAAATTTGAAAAATAATCTTGGCTATATTTCCATATATGTGTGAATAAAAGAAAAAAAATGAAAATTATATATATGTGTATTTCATCTGTGTAATTATATAATGTCTGCCTCTCACTTTTGTTATCCTTCTGCTTACCTCCCAGTCACCAGTCACCATTTCACATATGTTAGATCACTAGATCACTTTAGTCTGCTAACTTTTCCTTAAATAATTTTCCCAGTTTGAGTCGTTTTTATGTGTATATATATATATATATATATATATATATTTATTTATTTTTTGCCTGTAGGGTCTAGTTTGCAGGTATTCTTGCTCACTTCATTTATGGTATTTTTCACTTCTACAAGTTCTATGTGGCCTTAATTTTATACCTTCATTTCCTTTCCTCATTATTTTTATGTTTTCATCTGTGAGCATAATAAGCATATTTTTAGTGGTTACTTTATCATTTTATTTTGTAATTTGCTCATCTCTGTCAATTCTGGACATGTTCTATTGACAACTTTCTCCTAATTTTGGGTCACTTCTACATCAAGTCATAGGACATCAGAATGTTTTATAATCAGTATTCACTTCCATGGAAACACAGATTATAAGCTTAATTGAAGAAATTAATTGTTAGATTGAGGAAATGCCCTCTATGAAAGCTCTTAAATTATGTTCTCCATCTATAGTTTTAAAAACATAATACAAATTATATACCTGCAGAGAGGAAACATTTAATGTACAAAAATGAACATATAAAATAAATAAAAAAAGAAACAAATATAATAATATGATTTTTGGAAGAAAAATAGTATATAGTATATTCATATCAAGTACCAGTTGAGCATTGACAGAGACATTGCATACAAAAACACAAAATCCATTTGTGAACACGAAGATGAAAAAAAAAGATCTGATAGAATATGTTCTGAAATACTAATTAAATTACCAAGTTGGATTGAAAAGTGTGCTATCAATCAATAATTAGTCAAAAAGAATTTAGTGAAACTTATTTTATGTCAAGTAAATTTTAGGAACTGAGGTTTTACAGTTAACAGGTTATTTTCATGAGAATGATTACTTTTTAAGTGGAAAGTAATATAAGATAACATATAAACATAAATAAGGTAATTTTATGTAATGAGATGTGCTATAAAAATAAAATGGAATTGGATGCTAGAGACTAACTTGGGTTTTCAATTGTCTTGTATTGATTGTGGGACAGTATTTCTGAGAAGTTAATTTTTAAGTTGAAAACTGGATATGAGGCAGCATAAGGATTATGAAGATTTAGTAATTAAATTTGGAAACAGAAACAAACAAATAATAAGCATACAACAGTTGCAAAAGACCTAGGATGGGTATATACATGTTAATGATTAGAGGATGAAATGATAACAAAATATGTGGAACATGGTAAATGAGGGGTTTTCTACATGGTTGGGGGAGAGGACAAGATAAAACATGTAGAAGGGTGTTTGTTACAATTATGACCTAAACATAAAAGTGTAAATGCATTTTTAAAGATTTATTTATTTATGCACTGTAGAACCAGGGTACAGGCCAGAGGTTGGGGGTGGGGGAGAGGATTCGCCAGAGGAAGAGTGGGGAGCAGAACAGGCAGATTGTCTAAAACACACTGCTGAGGGGAGCAGCAGGCAAGACAGGAGAGGTCTGCTGTGCCATGTGGGTAGCCCCCTGGCTGGGGATCGAACTCGTGCTACAGTGGCTGAGGACAGCTTCATAGGTTATGTCTTAACCCCTTGGGACACCAGGGAGGCCCAAAAGTGTAAATGTATTAACAGAGCACTGGTGTAATTTAGGAAAGTAAATATGATGATCTGATAGATCTCTTTCAAAGAAGCTGTAATGTGGGAAGGATGCTAGCAGAGGATGGAGAGTGGCGGGACTTCCACTTGCCAACATATCTTCAGTGTGGCCTGCCTTCCTGCCTGCCCTCTCTCCCTTCCTTTCTTCTTCCCTTCCTCTTTCCCTCCTTCCCTCCCTCCTTCCTTCTTCCCTCCTGTTCTCCCTTCCACACTTCTTTCTTTCCTCTTATCTCTTTCCCTCTTAATCTACCTTCTTTTTCTCTTTCTCTCGTCCTCCTCCTCCACCTGCTCCTCCTCCTCCTAATTCCTTTCTCTCGTCTTTCTGCATGGCAGCATAAATTGTGTTATGGCAGGTATAAATAAATAGCTAAAATTCACATTATTCTAGATAAGTTCCTTGAAATAATCAGGGTAGTAACATTGACTGGCAACAATAATAACTGTTGCAGACAGTTGATTTGAGAATTGTCAGAGATTTATTTCCTACTATTCATTCTACTTTAGATAAATTTAGAGTTTTAAATAAGAGGTGCTTTAGAGGCAATACATCACTAATAATTCATCAAATGAACTATGATGGTGAGGGTCATTTACATTTGTTCTGTGTTCAATGGCTTGTCAAAAGGAGCTGACCTAAGAGACATTAGAACACCCAGATAAATAATTATTCTGAAGTGTTTCCAATAGCAGTTTTCAAGCTCAGGGTAAAATTGAAAATTTAATCCTTATCCCTCCCACCTCCCTTGCTGAATGTGTCCAATTTATAGATGCCTGCAAGTTTTGACACCTGAGAGGAGAAAGCAAACAGTACAGAAATGAATAATGATATGAAATATTTATATAGAAATAAAAAATATACGGCATTTTTCCCATTGGAAAAAAAAGAAATAAAAAATATATACTTAAAAAATTGAAAATTACTGAAATGTTAAAATTTTTCTAAACTATAGGGGTTTTGCTATTTTTATTTGGTAGGACATAGCAGTTTTTTTTTTTTTAGATTTATTTATTTACTCATACAAGAATTGGGGTACAGGCCAGAAGTGCGGGGAGTGAGAGGATTCACCAGAGACAGAGGGGGAATGGAAAAGGCAGATTAACTGAATTACACTGCTAAGGAGAGCAGTGGGAGAGACAGAAAAGGTCTGCTGTGCCATGTGGGTAGCTCCCTTGCTGGCCAGGGATTGAACTTGTGCTGTAGAGGCTGTAGATAGCTTCACAGTGCTGTGCTTAACCACTTGTGCCACCAGGGAGGCCAGACATAGCTGTTCTGTGGGCACATATTTGAAAAAAAATTATAAATTCTGGTTTGCTATCAACTACAAAGGGAGCATTCCTGATGGCACATATGGGTCTTGCTTTATTTATTTTTTTTTTGTATGTGACTATGTTTCCAAATACCACTTATTATAAAAGCCATCTTTTCTCCACTTTGTAGTCTTAACTTCTTTGTCTAAAATTAGCTGTACAAGGCCTCCCTGGTGGCACAGTGGTGGATTGCTGGGCTGTGAAGCTGCCTACAGCCTCTGCAGCGCTGGTTCAATCACCAGCCGCCCGAGAATGTCCCACATGGCAGGCAGATATCTCCAGTCACGCCTGCTGCTCCCCTCAGCAGTATACTTCGTCAGTCTGCCTGTTCTGCTCCCTGCTCTAGCTCTGGTGAATTCTCTCTCCCATGTTTCTGACTGTACCCAGTGCTTGTATAAATACATAAATAAATCTTTAAAATAACATAAAATAAAATAAAATTAGCTGTACATATTTATATGGATTTATCTCTGGGCTTTCAATCATTTTCTATTAGTCTGAGTTTCTGGTTTTGTTCCAGTACCATCCTGTTTTGTTTAATGTTGCTGTGTAATATTGTTTGATGTCAGGAAATGTCATGTCTTCATTTATTTTCTTTTCTTTTAGAATTATTTAAGCTATTTGGGGCCTTTTGTGGTTCTGTATAATTTTAGTAATTGTTCTAGGTTCTTAAAAAATCATTGGTATTTTGATAGGTATTGCATTAAATCTGTAAATTGCCTTGGGTAATATGGTCATTTTAACGATATTAATTCTTCCTACCATGAGTATGGATATCTTTCAATTTCCTTGCATCTTATTTTATAGTTTTAATCTATAACACTTTAACAAAGTTTTCTGGTTTTCATTGTACAGGTTCTTCACCTTCTTAGTTATGTTTATTCCTAGGCATTTCATTCTTTTTTTTAACATCATTGTAAATGGAACTGTATTCCTTATTTCCCTTTCTTCTGAAACATTTGTCACTTACAGGAATGACACCAATTTCCTATATCAATTTTGCATCCTGCCCCTTTATTGCATTTATTTATTTTCAGAAATTTTTTGTAGAATCTAGTGGTATCTCTAAGTATATTTACATGTCATCTGCAAATGGTAACCATTTCTCTTCTTCTTTTCAAATATGGATTTGATTTACCATTTTTCTTTGCCTTTGATTTTTGATAGTTTGGCAATGACATATGAATGTAGTAGATCTTTTTACATCTAAGAATTTAGGTGTTGACTCTGCTTTCTTGACTTCCATATTTATTTTATTCTGTATGCTTGGGAAGTTCTCATTTATATTTTTGAATAAGGTTTCTAATCCTACTTTTCTTTCTTCTCCTTCTGAAAGTCCAATCATTCATAGGTTACCTGTTCTAGTTCAATTTGATATTTTTTACAGTTTACTCATTTTCCACTCTTCTTGTAAATGTGTAATTTGTTCATGAGTGTTCTACAGATGAAATTCTTTCTTCTGCCATTTTGACTCTATTTAAGGTATTGTCTAAGTTTGTTTCTGCATTTCATTCAGAATCTTTGTGTGTTTTGTGTCATCTTTTTATATGTTCAAACTCTTTGTTGAAGAAGTCTCTTTTTCCTTGATCTCCTTTCTGAGATCTTGCTCTGCTTATTTGTCTTTGATCAGACTTCATTATCCCATTTAACAGTTTTAACATTGTTGGTTTGAAGTCATTGTTAGGTAGTGTCTCTGTTTCTGTCTCTTATGCATGCCCTGGGACATCTGTCTTTCTCATTTTGTTTTTCCATCTTGTGTTGAGATGGCCCTCGCATCCTAGATATCTAAACAGCATTATTTATAGATATTTATGAATGTGTATGTAGTTGGTGTGCTGGAAATTTATTATTGTCTTCTTAGTTAACCTTTGTTTGAGATGGAGGTAGGAGGGGGGTCTATAACTTTAACCATCTCTGTTTGAGAAGAGGCTTCAGTCACCTATGTGTCTTGTTTTGTCCACAGTAAGCTGTATTGTGTGCTTTGGTTGTCTTCACTTCCAGGCATCATGATCTATGGAGCGTGGACCTCCCAATGCACCACCAGACTCACACTCTGGGAATAATTTGCACTTGGCTCAAAGGTATCACTGAATGTATAGTGAGCACACATGTGTTAACACTATTCTGAGCTTTGCCTTAACTGGGGCCCATATCTGCCCAATTCACCACAGCACTCATACCCATGTCTTCTGCGACTATAGCCATAACACTCAGCTTTCCCCCTGTCTGGGCACAAGTATGAACCATGGTTTATGGCTTAGTAGCCACCCCCTCCTCTACTCACCCTCTTGTTCTCTATGGAGTTGAATTTTCTACATGTCTTTTCCGCTATGCTTGATCAACATTGACCCCTGGTAATTATGAAATATTCTTGTTTCAATCCACATTGTGGAATCTTCTAAGTTCTGTGCTTATCTAGACCTCTCAGTTGACTCTTCTGGAACAAATCAAGGAAATTACTCAAATATTCACCCAACGAAGCCATTTTGAATGTTAATATTATGTTCATAGTCTTTTTTTCCAATTTTCCAGACCACACACTAACTTAGAATAACTAAGGAGATTCATGATTCCAAATCTTCAGGTAAAACTGAAGCTTCCAACTTCAGTCAATTGACAAATGTATCACAAGTGGGAGGGAGGTTATTGCAGGCATTTTCTCAGTGAAATGGCCCATGATGAACTTAATTAGAAAAAAGCCAACAGGCATGGAACTGATAAAATGTTATCATTTATCTAAAGATAACATTGATGAATTAGTATTTATTTTGAGACATTGATTAAAAAAACAAACAAAAAATCTCCCACAAAATAACAATAAAACAAAAACTTGTCTCTCACTTTATTTCTCATTTATCAGGGAAGTAAAACAGGACAGACTCTAGCGTAAGAGAGTCTGAATCAGTTCTGTATAGCATAGCAGGATGCCTGAAAACTCTAGAGGGGAAAGATAATAATATGTTAAGAGCCAGACCAAGAAGTTTTGCCTATCAAGTTCAATCCTTTTAAATGTTAATTTTCACAAGAATAATAGCAAGATTGTTTTACTGCAAGGATGAGTGTGATGGGTAGTCTATTTTGACTTTAAGTGAATCAGGTAGGCTGTCATTTTCCCCTGAACTCTCAGTGGAAATTAACTCTTGATTGGATGGTGACTGCTTTGCTTATAATGGGAAAACTGCTGAAAGATGAGAAAATGGAAGGAATTAACAGTGGAAATTTTTAGAGGGAAAGCAGTGAAAGAAACAGATGATTTGATTATACAATCAGGGATGACAGGTGAATCTCTAAAATTTCAGAGGTTTAGTTCAGATATGCAACTCAATATTTAGCTGCTCATGTGAAGTTTTGCCCAGCACAAGAGGAAATAATCTCTCTCTTATTTTTTAAGATTTATTTTATTTATTTATAGAAGCACTGGGTACAGTCAGAAGTGCAGGAGGGTGAGAAAATTCACCAGAGCCAGAGCTGGGAGCAGAACAGGCAGAGTGATGAAGTACACTGCTGAGGAGAGCAGCAGGTGGCAGGAGAGCAGCAGGTGGCAGGAGCCGTGTGGGACCCTTGCCAGCAGCATTGCATTGTTCAGGGATCGAACAAGCATTGCAGAGGCTGCAGGCAAGTTCACAACCCAGTGCTCAACCACTGCGCCACAGGGGAGGCCCACCTCTTTAAGAAACTGTTGACACCTTTGCCTCAGTCCCCTGTGCTCCTCCCTCCTTCCTTCGGATCCAATCCCTCTCCCTCCTCCTCCCCTGCAGTATGTCTCTGATTTATAATGGTCTGTTTTTGCTTTGTTTGTTTTGTACTGTTACTATTTTTTTACACTGATGTTTTATTTGGTTCCCCTATATTTCTACTATAAGTGAAGCCATCTGATATTTTTCTTTTCCCTTATGGCTTATTTCACTGAGCATAATTCCTACACCTGAGGGGCAAAGAAGTACACTAATGTAAATAATTAAAAAAATTATTCAAAAAAGAAAAAAGCACAAGGTATTCTCAGTGATATTTCTATAATTCAAAACTACTGTACCATTAAAAGTTTATTTTTAAAAACTTAAAAAAAAAGAAACTGTTAACAGTCTCTGCAATGGAGATAATCATTTTACCTCTTACTAGTTCTTGCACTCCTCATTCCTCTCAAGAAAAAAAGGTTACAAATAGTGTACTTTGTATAATAGTTAGAATTTTCTCTTCACTGTAATTTATGCTATTTCTGCTACCATTATAATACAAGCAATTTTACTATGTAAAGAACATTACTACTATTAAACCTTCTCAGTAACAATCAATGGAATTGTAAAATAAAAAGAATATAAAACATATTTAATATTAAAATTTATATTATCAATATTTTCATTTTGTCTTTAGTTTTGTGGAAGTTTTTACTGACTTTATTTTCATAAACATGTTTCAAAAATTGGGCCTCCCCTGGTGGTGCAGGCAGTTGAGCAACTCACTGCGAAGCTGTCCACAGCCTCTGTAGCGCTGGTTTGATCCCGGCTGGCCGGCGAGGGTCCCACATGGTGAAGCAGACCTCTCCTGTCTCACCCACTCCTCCCTTAGCAGTGTATTTTGTCAGTCTGCCTGTTCTGTTCTGTCTCTGTCTCTGGTGAATCCTCTCACCCTCCCATGCCTCTGGCCTGTACCCTGGTTCTTGTATAAATAAATAAATAAATCTTTAACCAAAAAAAGTTTCAAAAATTAGTGAATAATTCAAGCATCTTTTTTGATTTGTTATTTGGCTCTTCTGCTTAATTATAGTTGAAGAATAAATTAAATTGTTGCTTGACAGAATAAATTAATTTTAACATTATAGTCTACAGGAATTTTACCACTGCCAGACATTCAGAAAATGATTTTATTGTCACTACCTTATTTTATTGTCACAGAATTTGGCAGATAAAATAACAATAAAGAAAGAAAAAAAACACAAAAAACAAATTCCAACAGAAAGGAACCTAATTCTGTCTGCTGCAAAATTAATAATTTTCTCCATATACTTGCTATATAAATTGTGATTTATATAGCAATGCTATATAATGATTTATATAGTAATGCTTATGGTATTACTTGTTAGACCATAAGCATTACTTGTTAGACATAAAGAATCTCAGGGTCCCCTTAAATATATTTCACGAGAGTCTTTATTTTAGTAATTTCCAGCTGATTCTTTTCAGTAGTAGAAACCATATTGTAATTTTTTCTTATAATGGAATTTTGGTGGTACTTCTCAAAGTTTTAAAGAGTGAAAGTCTATTTTTTAAAATTCAAAATTAAAATATGTCTTTTTTAAGATTTATTTATTGATTGATTGATTGATTTATACATACATACATACAAGCACTGGGTACAGTCAGAAGCGCAGGAGGGTGAGAGAATTCACCAGAGCCAGAGCAGGGAGCACAGCAGGCAGACTACCAAAGTACACTGCTGAGGGGACCAGGGGGTGGCAGGAGAGGTCTGCGCGCCATGTGGGACCCTCCTCCGGTGGCGGGGGAGCAGCCGGGGATCAAACCAGTGCTGCAGAGGCTGCAGGCAGCTTCGCAACCCAGCGCTCAACTGCTGCGACACCAGGGAGACCCTTAAAATATGTTTTTGATAAGCCTATATATGCCTATTTAATAACAAAAATAAAATCATTCATGACATTATAAAGGAAATAAAATATGTCATTATATTATCCCTTAAATATATTATCCCTTAGGGGCCTCCCTGGTGGCGCAGCGATTGAGCGCTGGATTGCGAAGCTATCCACAACCTCTGCAGCGCCAGTTCAATCCCCGGCCGCCTGTGAGGGTCCCACTTGGCACTCAGACCTCACCTGCCGCCCGCTGCTCCCCTCAGCAGTGTACTTCGGTCCTTCTGCCTGCTCTGCTCTCCCCTCTGGCTCTGGTAAATTCTCTCACCCTCCCACACTTCTGACTGTACCCAGTGATTGTATAAATAAATAAATGAATCTTTAAAAAAAAAGATATTATCCCTTAAAGATGATTTAAAGGAAATAAAATATATCATTATATTATCCCTTAAAGATGATTTCTGCTAACAGAGTAAAATAATCAAACAAATTACTTTCACCACCAAATTAAAATAAAATACAATTCAATCATTTATTTATTATGGCTATCTTAGGAAAACTCATAATCACATTCATAAAGGTTAGGATATTGTTTAAGTCTTCAAATAAATATTATAAGACTGTGAAACTTCTAACAGTGATTTCAATAAGGGAATCTGAAAGTTGTAAGGTGGGGATATTTCAAACCTTTAAATTCTGTTTTCAAAGAGTTTACATATATTTTATTCATCATGCTACTCTTTTTACCCTATCTCTTCTAATATATTTCCTTTGTTTACATCCACATTCATATACTGTTGATACTTAACAAGGACAGAAAACATGGAATGAAGCTGGCTAGTTCACTTCTTAAAAAATGGTATAACAAAGCATAACAAAAACAAATATCAGATGTCAAAAAAAGCTATGAAGTTTATGAAAAACAAAATAAATATTATTTAATATGGTAATACAAATAAAGAAAAAGCATGAATATTCCAAAAGGCAAAATACATGAGCATACTTTTTTCAAGAATAATCAGTAAGCATATGAGAACCATATTTCTCCTTAAAAGAATCAAAGAAACGGACCTCCTCTGGTGGCACAGAGGTTGAGCACTGGGCTGCGAAGCTGCCCACAACCTCTGCAGCACCAGTTCAATCCCTGGCCGCCCATAAGGGTCCCACATGGTGTGCAGACCTCTCCTGCTGCCTTCTGCTCCCCTCAGCATTGTATTTGATCAGTCTGCCTGTTCTGCTCCCTGCTCTGGCTCTGGTGAATTCTCTCACCCTCCCGCGCTTCTGATTCTACCCAGTGCTTGTATAAATAAATAAATAAATCTTTAAAAAACAAAAAAGAAAAAAAATAAAAGGAATCTTATTAAAAAAAAAGAGTCAAAGAAATGCCATATCATTTTTCATTTATAAGTTAGGGTGGATTAAAAGGGGCTAAATGGAAAGAATATGAGAAAATTTTATTATCTAACACTTATAACTAGTAGTAAATTAGTACAATTCTAAAGTGTAATTGGGTGAGATGTATCAAAATCCCTATAATAGGCATCCATATTTATTTAAATACCATTTCTGAAATTTATGCTAATGAGATGATTATGGTTTGTGAAAATTTTATAAAAATGTTTGTTAAGGCAGCTTTTTATTAATATACAATGAAGAAAATCTAGGTACCCAACAATTTAGGATTTCTTAAGCAGATAACATCAAACATAGACTGATGAACAGTCATTAAAATTATACTTTCTAGGGCTTCCCTGGTGGTGCAAGGGGTCAAGATGCAAGCTATGAAGCTATCAACAGCCACTGCAGCACAAGTTCGGGTTCAATTCCCAGCCTGCTGGGGAGCAAACCACATGACGAAGCAGACCTCTCCTGTCTTGCACACTGCTCCCCTCAGCAGTGTATTTCAGTCAATCTGCCTGTTCTGTTCCCCACTCTGTCTCTGGTGAATCCTCTCACCCCCATATCTCTGGTCTGTACCCCAGTTCTTGTGTGCATATATAAATAAATGTTTAAAAAATATACTTTCTAAATATATTATTATTTTATAAGATCACTCACAGGATAGAGGAGTAATGATACTTTTTGTAATGTGGAAATGTATAGTATCTTTTGTTTTCTATCCTGGAAACTTTGAAATTTGGCAGTTTTATAGTTAATGTTTGTTTTTTGTTTTTTGTTTTTTGTTTTTTGTTTTTTTTACCATCTATTCCTTTTCCAGTTGGAAAAAAAAAATTGTAGTTTTATTCAGCATATGATATCCACATGGGGATATATTTTACTCACTTATTATTATCAAAATAGTTGTAGTATTTAAGAATATTAAAAGTCAGGGGACAGAAGTGTTCACTTCATAATGATACTGGGCTATGTATATTCACTTCCCAGTCTGAGGTGAATGGTTTGTTGCCAAGTCACCTGTCATCAGTTCTCCAAACTTTCAGAATACTAGAATATACATCATCAAAACCTCAAAATGAAATGTCATGTTCTTTTCCAGGGAAGATTCTAATCTCTCCCCATCCTTCACCTATTATTTATTCTTTCACTCTATGCCTATGTACAATGAAATCACCAACAAGATGTCGAGTAAGAAAGTAATCTTACCAGTTCTAGTAATCTATCTATCAATCTATCATCCACCTACTATTTATCCATTCTCTCTCTCTCTCTTTCTTTATTTCATCATTCATTACTTCAGAAATCTGCGTGTTTCCAAACACTCAGGTTCAGAACAGTCTAACTGAGATATGGCAATTTGACATGTGGAACATTTTGTACTGAGATCAATTGAGGCCCTGGAGGGTCACAAGTAAGAAACTGCTGTCATTCCCTTAACTACCAAGAAAAGTAAATTTTGGTATTATCAAGAGTTAAGAAATTTGTCAAAAATATCCTTTCTATTGGAGAATTCTACGTATGTGGTAAGGACAGACTTGTAATTAGAGAGAGTTTAGTGTTTACCCTCTTCTCATCATGTGAGACCCTGCCTCTCTTCCTGAAGCTCCTGCTCCCTATCCCATTCCTTAGCTAAAGATATACACTCTCATTTTGCTTTATTTTATTATCTACATTCACATATATTCTCCATACATATGTAATAAGTTTGTTGTTTTCTCCTGCTAATCTGTGCAATAATTTGATGGGTTGAGCTGTTCCAAGAAGAACCCAGAGGGTAAGGAGGGAATTTCTTCTTAGCCCTGACATTTCCTTTACTGCCTTTGAGCTAAACCACAAAACAGAAAAATGGGGAATAAAGACATGCCTACTCCAGAGCATGTTCCTATATATTTATATATCAAGGGAGTATAATAACCATTGTCTACCCCTAACTCCTAAAAGGATGCCAGAGTTTCTGGGGGAGGAGGATTAAGAGGAATTTGGGAATGCATGTTTTCCATCACCTCAACCATCAAGACACTTGGATGAGGAAATAGGTGGGTACTAGAGATTCTCCTAGTGGGTGGGGAGAGGCGTTCAAAAAGGAGAATGCCACCTCAGAATTAGATCTAGGGCTTGATAAAATGCAGGGCATTTAGGTCTTCACTGTGCAGTTAACATAAAGTTATGTAACTAAATTCTTGAGAGAATATGACAGATGAGAGAGATGGTCAGTAAGGAATGCATGAGGAAAGAGGGCAGAGAAGAGAGGAAGTTTTTTGTGTACTTTCATCATTTGACTGGACAAGGGTAAATGAGCACTGATGGGATAGGAAGGTGAATACTCGTGAGTAACTTGAAAGACGTCACATGAGACATTTATCTCTGCATGAGGGGGCATTGGCAGAACAAGGCGGCAGTTATCAGGCAGTACTTGGAAGGAAACAGATTGTGTTTCTGAATGGCGTGTTCTAATTAAAAAAATGAGGAACTCCTTTCCCACTTCTCTAGGTCATGAAGAATGTATAAGAACCTCTTCCATGTTGCGGGATGCTCTAAAATCAAGAAAACTCAAATAAGCAAGACTAACTTTTTCTTTTTTATTTCTCCTCCCATTTATCTGATCCTAAGAAGCCATACAGGAGAACTAGAGAGTGAAATATAGACTAAATATTCTTGTATGCCTCTCTAAATTAGTTCAGTCAACTCAAGAAAACTATACATACATAAAATATGTGGGTAATTCACTTGAAATATGTTTTACACAAATACTAAGAAATTTCCAGTCAAATACAACTTTCAGGAACTTCAAAGGCATTAATCCTTTAATAAATAAGTATTGCACATTGTAGAGAAAATGGAGTGGCCTCCAGTCTCTGGCTTCTATAGTTGGCACCTGTGGTCTTGTTTTCACCTAGGTTTCATTCTCAGACACTGGGCTAAGAGGCATGAACATTAGCTGGTGCTCCTGTAATTGCAGAAACTCACCAAGAAGCTAGGGAGAAAGGGGCATGCACACTTTAAGTATGGATGCCCAGGAGAGACCATTATGACATGAGGCAAGGCTAGAAGAGACATTGAGAGAGAGAGAGAGAGAGAGAGAGAGAGAGAGAGAGAGAGAGAGAGAGAGAGAGAGAGAGAGATCCCGGATCCCAGGGACTGTTGCTGCTGGCCTCCTACAACATCCCTCTCCCCTCCCCTTCCCTCTCTCCTCTCCTTACCTCCTCCCTCCCTGCTTCTCAGCCTACCTTCCTTCCTACTAGTACTGCCTGTTTGAGGACATGGAAAGTGGCTTCTGCATATGAAGTCAAAGACAATGGTGGAGGCACCATTGAAGCACAGGTGCTGGCAAAATTCCAGAAGGTGCAGGAGGAGCTTAAGATACTGCAAGAGCACAGGAGGTGTACAAGGTCTGGCAGTTGCAGGTCAAGTTGACACTGCAGGACACCTGAGACCTCAGGTGGAGGAGGATACTACCAGGGAGGAACAGACTATTACCCCTGAGGCAACAGATTTGTCAGAGCAAAAAAGAGGACCCCTGTCCATCATACAGAGCTCACCCAGTGGTGACACAAAGATACAACTGATAGGTCTCCCCGGTGGCACAGCAAGTTGAATGCAATGTTGTGAAGCTGTCCGCAGCCTCTGCAGTGTGTGTTTGATTCCTGGCAGACCAGGGAGATACCCACATGGCACAGCAGACTTCTCCTGTCGTGCCCACTGCTCCCCTCAGCAGTGTATTTCAGTCATCTGCCTGTTCTGCTCCCCACTCTGTCTCTGGTGAATCCTCTCACCCCCTGTGCATCTAGCCTGTACCCCAGTTCTTGTATAAAAATAAATAAATCTTTAAAAAAAAAAGATACAACTGATAAGCTTAGATGAACAATTCCACCAGAAGGTATGGGGAATTTGGCAGGTTGGCTGCTATGTCTGTGGAGCCTGGGGGTGGATGGGATCATTTGCACAGCCCAGGAGATGAAAATTGAGGGGTGACTAGTGGGGCTGGTGGCTTAAAGCAGCCTTGCCTGCTGCCCGGCTCTCCCAGGGCCACAGTGGATGGCTGTGCTCCACTGGCCACGGAGCCTCAATGAGCACAAGGGCCCCTACAGACAGGTTAGAGTAGGGGCAAGTGGAGGCATGAGAGCAGCCAGGACTGGCTGAGGGAGGAAGCCCAACCCAGGTCATCTGCAGCCATGCAGGCGATTCATCAAAAGCCCAGATTAGATAAGGCCAAAAGCTGGTGCCAAGGTGCAGTGCCAGCAAAGCACAGAGCAGGTTCTCTATCACCTGGGAAGACAGGTAAAGGAGAGTCCTGGAGCCCTTGGTGGCTTTTTCAGGCTTTTAATGATCTTTCTACACCATTTGTAGAGGGGCCACCAGTTGCAGGGCAGTCAGGGAGGCCTGGGTACCAGGAGGCTGGCACTTTACTCTCTCTGGGCTCTCTGGCATTGTCCCTGTGGTTTCTTCACTGGTCTCTACTGCACCCCTCTGCAAGGTCCTCTGTCGCCATGCTCTGTTCTCTGCTGCCCCACCTCTGTGATGCCACTCTGATATGCTCAGTCTTTTGGCTTAGGTGTGCCCACTCATGCACGCCCACACCCTACTCACCACACTCAGGTGCCACCATCAGACACACGTGCAAGACCACAGGTGTCAATCATTGATGCTGATGGCAGGGGAGCGGAAAAACTCGAAAACTTCCATTTACCCTACACAAGGTCAAGGAGTCCTGAGCAGTTGTTAAGCAATTGAAAAGGATGCCAAAAAGGCAAGCAAGCCTCAGAGCTCTTAAAGTCACACAGGGGTGATGCAATGTCTTCTTTTGAATAGGGTGAGGGTGTAGGGTCAAGAAAATACCAGGCTTTTCTGCCCTTCCGCCATCAGGATAGATGATGGATCCTTGTCCTGAATGCATGCCTGATGGTGGGCACCTGGAATAGGGTGTGGGCATCGGTAGATGGGATTCAGCTGAGCTAAGACTGTGCTTTTTAAGGGCGGCATCACGGGGATGCCAGCAGCAGCAGTAGAAGCCGAAGCCGAAAGAGAAGAGGCCCAAAGCAGAAGCAGAGAGCCCAGATAGAGTGAAGATTTGCTGGGGGCTGGGAGGACTGAGAGCCCAGATAGAGTGAAGATTTGCTGGGGGCTGGGAGGACTGCCAGCCTCCCAGTCCTCAGCACCCCTGCCTGCCACGTACCCGCTGAACCCCAATAAAAAACCTGCAAAACCACTAAGGACTCTGACTCCTCCTTTACCCGGTCTGCATGGGATCAGAAAACCTGCACAGTGGCCAGTCCGGCCTTTACAGAGGGCCAAGGTCCCCATCTATAGGGGACAAGCAGGGACCAGAGTTCACAGATAGATCTTGCTGTCCAACCAATGTACGAAGGGTTTGGCCTTACATTTCAGTTTGTGTTTACTTTTTGAGTGTTATGGGCACATATAATGCAACCATCCCATACAGGGAAGGTTCATCACCTGTTCAAGCAGACCAGCTCTCCACTGTTCGCCGACACATACCTATGCACTCCACACCACGCCACTCCACACCACACCATCCTCTGCCGCTCTGGCCTTATATGCCCAGTCTCTTGGCCCAGGTGTATCCCATCTACGCATGCCCACAGCCTACTCCAGGTGCCCGCCATCAGACATGCATTCAGGACCGCAGGGATCTATCATCTATCCTGATGGTGGGAGGGCAGAAAAGCCTGATACTTTCACTTACCCTACAGTGCAGTATTCCACTCTCCTCCTCAAGGGAAATTTGGGAAAGAATGAAGTGTAGGTTGTACAGGAAAGAGAGAGAGAGGAAGGAAGGAAGGAAGGAAGGAAGGAAGGAAGGAAGGAAGGAAGGAAGGAAGGAAGGAAGGAAGGAAGGAAGGAAGGAAGGAAGGAAGGAAGGAAGGAAGGAAAGAAGGGAAGGAAGCCAGCCCTGAGGAGGTGGATTGTAGCAAAAATGGAGTGGCTCCAGTTTTTTTTTTCCATGTTCTGTCACTAGCCTCTATAGTCAGCACCCGTGGTCTTGTTTTCCTCCTGGGTTTCATTCACATACATGTTAGTGTGTTGTTGGAAAAAGGCAAAAAGGAAGCACGAGCACAGACATGCATGGACCCTTGGGGCCAAGTGATGAGACGTGAGCACAGGAGCTCTCCTGTAATTACAGACACCCCTGCCAAGAAGCTGAAGGGCACTGGACATGCATACTGAGAATATGATGCCGGGGAACGATTATTATAACGCGATGCGACACGAGAGAGACTGAAAGGGAAACCAAGACAGAATGCCAGAGAGAAGAGAGGAAGCAAGCCCAGTGATTTATGGGGGGCTTGAAGACTCAATTACTTGACTGCCTCCCAACCCCTTCCTGCCTCCCTGCCTGGTCTTCCTGTGCATCTAGTTCCCTGCTCCAGCATTAAAGGCCTGTTAAATCTGTTGAGGCCTCCAAGATCCTTTAACTGCCCCAATTTACAGTGAATCTGCTCAGCTGCTTGGCCTGGGATGGTTACACTACACACATTTATTCATTTATTCATAACAACATTAATAAAAAAAACATATTTGAGAATTTTACTTTTGTTAAACATTATATTAGTTGTCCATGCAGCTTAAGGTAATTAAAGTGCTTTGCCAACTTCACTATTACAGTGAGATAAGAAATTGTTCTTGGGCCTCCCTGGTGGCGCAGCAGTTGAGTGCTGGGTTGCGAAGCTGCCCACAGCCTCTGCAGCACCAGTTCGATCCCCAGCTGCTGGGCGAAGGTCCCACATGGCGCGCAGACCTCTCTTGGCACCCGCTGCTCCCCTCAGCAGTGTATTTCATCAGTCTGCCTGTTCTGCTCTCTGCTCTGGCTCTGGTGAATTCTCTCACCCTCCCGTGCTTCTGACTGTACCCAGTACTTGTATAAATAAATAAATCTTAAAAAAAAATAAATTGTTCTTAAGTATTTGTAGCGAGACAACCAGGTATAGGGCTGACAGGGGTGTTGGGGGGCCAGGAGGTTGGCGGGCCTCCCAGCCCCGAGAATCTTTACTTTTTCTGGGCTTTCTGGGCATTTTCTTGTGGTCTCTCTGCTGGGCTCTGCTACACTCTGCCTCATGGTCCTCTTCCTCCTCCTTCCTATTCTGCCACCCTTATATGCACAGTCTCTCGGCTCAGGTGCGCCCACTTACACACACCCACACCATACACCAGGTACCACCAACAGGCACACATGTAAGACCACAGGTGTTGATCATTGATGTTAATGGTAGGAGGATGGAAAAAACCTGATAACTTCCATTTACCTGTATTGATACCATGCTCCCAGACATCAGAATATAGTACAAGGCTATGGTAATCAAAGCAGTTTGTGTGCTGAAATAAAAATAGACACAGAGACCAAGAGAATGGAATTGAGATCCCAGAACTTACCCACTCTTAAATATACAGTTAATATACAACAAATGAGTTATGAGTTTATATTGGAGAAAGGAGTCCTTTCAACAAATGGTGTTTGGAAAACTGGAGAACCACATGTACAGAATGAAACTAGACCACTATCTCACACTATTACAAATATTAACCCCAAATTGGTTAAAGATGTGGATATAAGATATGAGACCATAAAATATGTGGAGTTAGCTATTTGAGAAAGAAGAACCATAATTGATTTACTAAAAGAAAGAGAGATAATGAATTTTAAAAGAATTATGCAAAGCTGGAAGGTATTTCAGGCACAGAAAACTAACAAAGATATGCTTTAGATTAATATGATATTAATGATTAGGTAATCAGTATTAACAACCCAGTTTTCTCATTAATTTTGTAATATTTTATTCAGCCATACATAAGTAAAAATTAACATGTATATATACTACATTAAATTCATTACAAAAAACCACAATTCTATATTTCTTCATATAGAAGACTCCTTGTACTCTACTGAATTCCTACCCCTATTACTCTTTGGTAATGCTGTTATAATCTAAAAGTTTATTTTTGTTTTTATCTTGTCCATTCATTTTTGGTTTGTTTGTTCCTCTATATAACACATGTGTGAAATCATATGGTATTTGTCTTTGTCTGGCATATTTTAGTAAGTATAATAACCTCTAGGCCATCCACACTATTGCAAATGGCAGGATTTCATCATTTTTAATAGCTGAATCAAACCCCCTTGTGTATATATGCCATAGCTTCTTTTTCCAATTTGCTGTGGATGGGCACTTTGGTTAATAACCTAATTTTCTAGAGTTTTCCTCAGCTTTATATCTCCTTCCCTCTAGCAGTAGGTGTATTCTGTGTATGAATTCCTTCAGTGGGGACTGCCTCCAACAGCGTTACATCTTCTAACTGTCCTCTTATTAGAACATGTGACAACATTTATAGAGAAGATTAGACTATGTTTTTTCTCCTTTCTCTATTACACCAAACCGTGGATAACACATTCATTCTACTGCAATTCCCATCAACCACACATACCTCCTTCACATTAGGCTCAAATTTACTGACAGTAGGAGATGTAGAGTTTCTAAAGTCAGATTCTGTAATACGTGTCCTGATTCAGCTACTCGCTCATACTGTTAGTTATTCACTTAACATCTATGAGCTTCACTTTATTTTTCATATTTAATTTTTCTCACAGTTGTCACTATAAAGAATAATTTAAATTTTTTTCATAAGGTTGAAACATAGCTGCTGGGCTTTCCACCTCCAGGTAGCCAAACTTCATATCCAAAAACAAAGCCCCAGAAAACCCCAGGAAAAATTGATGACCACAGCAAACACTATGAACATCATTCCAGTGAAAGGGGACAGGAAAATCTTTTTTTTTTTAATTTTTATTAAATGTTTATTTATTTATGTATACAAGAATTGGGGTACAGGCCAGAGGTGCAGGGGGTGAGAGGATTCACCAGAGACAGAGTGGGGAGCAGAACAGGCAGGTTGACAGAAGTAACTTCTGAGGGGAGCAGTGGGCGCGACAGGAGAGGTCTGCTGAACCATGTGGGGTTGGGTTAACTCCTGGTGGGGGATCAAACTCGTGCTGCAGTGGCTGCAGATAGCTCATAGTGCTGAGACTTAACCCCTTACGCCACCAGGGAGGTCCGAGGCAGGGAAATCTTTAATTGAACTTTGTTTGGGTATATTGGGACAATTCAATGCACAAGCAAGAGGACTGGCTACTGTGCAGATCTCTCTACCGTGATTCACTTGGATACATGTCAACATAAGACAGGACTCAGCACTACTCTGGAAAAGTGAATGTGTGAGGTGACAGAATGAAGTATGCACTATTGGAGAGCTGTAGAGGTGAGGACAAAGAGTGAGTACTACTGACTTGAATCCAATGTTCTCAAAATAGAACAACTGTATCTTGAATCAGGTTAGAGCACCTGGGTTTCATTATGAAAGAGGCTGAGATGGTATATTCAAAATGCCTGCCACCAATGCTCAACCCAGGACTAAAGCCAAAACAAAGAAATACTGGAACAAAGTAGAGCTTAAATACCTACCAATATCAGGAGCAAAAACCTCAGGAAGCAACTTTGTGTGGGAAATGAAAAGAAAGCAACTGTCAGCCTGTAACCCCGTGTCAAATATAATCTGTGCCCATTGCTGTATTAGAGTCTTAAAGATAGCTTCAAACAGAAGTGGATACAAGGCTAGAAGAGACACTAAGGCCACCAATCTGGCCCACAGAATGGGATCACTGTGGATCCATATCAAACAACTCTGGTCCCCCACAGCCCTGTCGAAAGTTCAAATCCCCGAGTCTACTTGAGGTGACCCTTTGGTGTCCCTTTTCCCCAGTCTTCTTTTATGTCAACTGTCCCTCATCAATACTAATCCTAGGATTACTTTGGCAGATACACTAACAAGAGTCTGCAAATCTATATTTAGAAGAATTCATAAAATTAAAAATTGAGAAGAGAGTATCTCACAAATTGACTTGTGAAAAAAAGAAAGATAAAAGAAAACCTGAAAGGAGCTCTGCCTCCAAGTTGCTGCACAGCATGCCAGAGGGTAGTCCAGGATGACACTACTAATGACTCTTAAGTAACTAAAAAACATACATACAAACAAACAAACAACAAAAGACATAAAACAACAGAATAAAGATAAGGAAAGTATAAGAACGCTAGAATTAAAAACAACAGAGCTAAGAATCATTATAGCTATTTAAATAATGCAATTGTGGATCTTAATAATAGGCAGAAAGAAATAATGGACAGAACCAGTAAGATTGAAAACACAGTGTTGTAGGGCCTCCCCTAGTGGCACAGCGGTTGAGCACTGGGCTGCGAAACTGCCCGCAGCGCCTGTTCGATCCCCTGGCTGCCCGGTGAGGGTCCTACATGGTGCGACAGACCTCTCCTGCAGCCCGCTGCTCCCCTCAGCAGTGTACTTCTTCTCAGTCTGCCTGTTCTGTTCCCTGCTCTGGCTCTGGTGAATTCTCTCACCCTCCTGCGCTTCTGACTATATCCAGTGTTTGTATAAATAAATAAATAAATCTTAAAAAAAAAAAAAGAAAGAAAACACAGTGTTGTCCAGCAAATGAATAGAGCAAAAGAAAAAAAAAAAAAAATAGCGTAAGAATCTTCTGGGACAACTTAAAAACACCCATATCAAGAGGGCCCCAGAAGGAAACGAAAAAGAGAAGGGCAAAGAAAATTTATATAATGAAATAATCACTGAAAATCACCTAACTCTAGAAAATGAATTAGTTATTGTGATCCAAGAAGTCCAAAGAGGGCCTCCCCTGGTGGTGCAGCGGTTGAGCGCTGGGCTGTGAAGCTGCCTGCAGCCTCTGCAGCGCCCTTTTGATCCCGGCTGCCTGGCGAGGGTCCCACATGATGCGCAGACCTCTCCTGTCGCCCGCTGCTCCCCTCAGAAGTGTACTTTGGTCCTTCTGCCTGTTCTGCTTCTGTCTCTGGCTCCGGTGAATTCTCTCACCCTCCTGCGCTTCTAACCGTACCAAGTGCTTGTATAAATAAATAAATCTTTTAAAAAAAATCTTCTATAAAAACCAAAATGAAACAAAACAAAAAACAAGAAGTCCAAAGAGTTCTAATCAAAATAACACCAGACAGACACATACCAAGATACATTATAATCAAATTCTTGAAACCCAATGACAAGGACATAATAGTAAATACATCAAGAGAAAAAAAGTAACCTATAAGAGAACCCCGATCAGACTGTCAATCTCTTTTCAGTAGAAACATTGTGAGTATACATGGATTAGAAGGAGATATTTAAAGAACTAAAAGAAGAAGAATTCCAACTAGATTCCTTTACCCAAAAAGATTACCACTGAAAACAGAAGGGAGAGAAAAGAAGTTCACTGAAAACAAAATGTAAAGGAATTTACCATCACAAGATGCACATGAAAGAAAGACTAAAAAGGTTGTTATATAGCAACAACAGCAACAAAAACAAATATGAAGACAAAAAAAAATGTATATCCTTCAACCTGGAGTAGAACAGTAAAAATGTGGTTCATCAGAGCCAGTCAGAAACCAGACTGGCCAATGGGTTGAATTAATAATCTGTCATATATTAGGATCCTCAAGCAAAAATACTAGTAGCAATATATATGACAGAAGAAATGGATCATCAAAAAAAATAAATAACAAGAAAAACATGGGATAAAAATCAGACTAACACAAAGTAAAACAATAACATTACAAAATAAAAATGACTAATTTTGTCTCAATAATCAACTTAAATATAAATGGCCTGAATTCACCAGTCAAAAGATATGGATTGGTTGAATGGATTTAAAAACAAAGTCCAGGGGCCTTCCTGGTGGCGCAGGTGGTTGAGCACCACACTGTGAAGCTGTTCACAGCCTCTGCAGCGCAGGTTAGATCCCGCTGGCTGCTGAGAATCCCACATGATGCGGCAGACTTCTCCTGTGTTGCCCCCTGCTCCCCTCAGCAGTGCATTTCATCAGTCTGCCTGTTTTGTTCCCTGCTCTGTCTCTGGTGATTTCTCTCACCCTCCCACACATCTGACCTGTACCTCAGCACTTGTATAAATAAAAAATTAAAAAAAAATCTTAAAAAAAAAATAAAAACAAAGTCCAAATTTCTCCTGGTTACATGACACACTCACCTTACCAACAAAGGCAAGCATAGATTTAGTTAAGGGGAGAGTGGAAGAGGGAGTAGGGTCAAAATAAGGTGGGGTGGGAATTGTATGGGGAATATAACCAAAATAAAAATGCATACATTGTGCAAAAGTGAAAAATGATGTAAAAAAATTTAAAAAAAATTAAAAAAAGGGAAGACAGTTATATAAGAAAATGACAACCAAAATAATCAAGAGCAGCTATACTCTAATCTGATAAAATAGAACGCCAATTAAGAAAGGTAATAAGGGCCTCCCTGGTGGCATAAGGGGTTAAGCGCAGCACTATGAAGGTATCAGCAGCCTCTGCAGCATGAGTTCACTCCCCCAGACTGTCAGGGAGCTACCCACATGGCACAGCAGACCTCTCCTGACTCTCCCGCCACTCCCCTAGGCAGTGTATTTCAGTCAGTCTGCCTGTTCTGTTCCCCACTCTGTCTCTGGTGACTCCTTGGACTTCTTGCACCTCTGGCCTATACCCCAGTTCTTGTATACATAAATAAATAAATCTTAAAAAAAAAAGAAAGGTAATAAGAGGGACTCTGGTTACGTAGGGGTTAAATCTTAGGCTATCATTGCTATAGCCTGAGTTCTATACCCAGCCAGGGAGCTAACCCACATATGGCATAGCAGATCTCTCCTGTCTAGCCCATTGCTCCCTTCAGTAGTGTATTTCAGTAGATCTGCCTGTTCTGTTCCCCATTCTGTCTCTGGTGAAGCCTCTCACCCCCCCCCCACACTCCACCTCTAGCATATACCTAAGTTATTCTATGCATATATAATAAATCTTAAAAAAAAAGGTAATAAATTAAAAAATACACTGCATTATGATTTAGGGTATAGTACAAATAGAAGAAATTACATTTATAGACTTATATACACTTGTGAATATTATTTCTTCTTTTAGTATTATCTACACATCATATATCTATTTTGTATTTATACATGTGCATGTGTTACAGCTACACATACACAAACAATAAAGAAATACCCAGATACATAGGGCCATAACCAGCTAAACTTAAAAGAAATATTGATAACAATATAATAATACTAGGGGACTTTAATACCCCACTTGCAACATGGGAAGGTAAATAAAACAAAGCATAATTTGGAAAACAATAGCTTTAATTGAGGAACTGGAGTAGAGGTTTAACTGACATCTACAGAATACTCCACACCAAATAGCTTCATATACATTTTTTTTTTCAAGTGACCATGGAACATTTTCAAGAATATACTATACCTTGGAAAAAAATTCATTGTCAGTAAAAAGATTGAAATTATACCTAGTAATTTCTGACCATAATGCTATAAAATTAAAAATAAAATATATGAAAAAAGAAAACTATGAATACATTATTCAGTCTACCAAAATTAACACAGTAAGAAGCAGATGAATTGCATAATCACAAGCATGGGTACTGAAACAGTAACAAAAATTATTTTTTAAAAATAGTCCAAGACCAGATGATTTTATAATGAATTTTCTCAAAACTTTAAAAAATTAATGCACACCTTGCTCAAATTGTTTTTAGAAAGATGATAAATATTAATATCTCAACATATTTAAAATCAGATACAATCAAAAAGAAAAGAAAATGAACAATTTGATTAAAAAATGGGCAGCATGCATGGACAATTGACCCAACAGAATATCCAGAAGACCAAAAAAACATATCAAAAAAAAATACATATCACAGTCACTTCTAAAAAGACAGATGCAGATTAAAACTATAATGTGTTACCATACACACCTATGAGAATGGTCCATATTAAAAAGAGCTACAATAAGTGTGAGAGAGGATATGGAGAAAGAAAGGAACCCTATTAGACTTTTGGTAGGAATGTAAACTGGTGGAATCATTATGAAAAACAATATGGATTAACCTCAATAACTAAAAATGGAAATAAAGAATCACCCAGTAATTCTATTCTTGGACATAGGTCCACCAGAAAATGAAGTCATCAACAAAACCCCATGCATTTCATGATATTCACAGCAGCATTAGTTTCAATAGCCTATACCTAGAATCAACCTAAATGTACTTTTGGTTGAAGAGATGTGGTATAAATACACCATAGAATGTTACTTACATTATAAAACAAAAGGATGAAATGCAGCCATTTTCAACAAATGAAAGGGATTTGAGTGTATTAGGTGTTGCAAAGTGATCAAAATGACAAAAACAAATACTAGACATTTATATAACAGAAAATTCAACAAAGTAAATCACTTTCAAAAAACCAATGGGCATTAATGAACAGCCACAGGGCTCCGAGGTTAAAGGGAAAGTGGAGGGGGAAGGACAGGGAGATACAAGGGGTGGTGGTGAGGAAAAACACATATAAATATTTTACAGAATTCAAAGTTTGGTCAGTCAGTTCTCTACAGAACATTGCATCTAGGAGTATTTTAGCATTGTTCAGGCAATAGCTAGTCACAGCTTTTCCTTCTCTTCCTCCAACTTGAAGGCTCTCCTTCTGTTCTCACAGACCTTATTTTGTTGATGTCTACCCTTTACGCTCATTCATGTTTCTGGAGTTCAGAATATTAATCCTTCAGGAAAGGACTGGCTATCCCATCAGGAAGATGAATTATTACTCACCCTGGGGTTCTTTCTATGATTGTATTGAAGCCAGCAGATATTGCACATTTCTAGAACTTTGAAGACTCTCAGAATTTGTTTCCACAACAGTCTTAAATGTCCTTCTATTGCACTATTTACAGAAATGTTGAGAAGTGTATGGCAGATTAGAATTTGTCTTCCAGCCTCCCATATCTTCCCCATAAACAAAAATTAACATTAAAAAAAAAGCTGAAAACTACAGTTTGTAATTTCTTTTGGTATGTTGAAAAGAATGTTTTTGTATCACTCACTGTATTTTTACAACCCCCCTGAACCTGTCCAGGGACAAGCAGATTCTCCCTTATAAGCTAATTATAACCTGTGTTTGCAACCCTGAAAACACACCCAGATCTTCACCACACACAGATAATCAATAAAAAGAAGGGATTTTTTTAAGTAGAAACAATCTTATATAATTTCTTTCGGGGCCTCCCTTTTGGCACAGCGGGTTGAGCGCCACTCTGTGAAACTCTCTGCAGCCTCTGAAGTGTGGGTTTGATCCCGGCTGGCCAGCGAGAATTCCACATGGCACAGCAGAACTCTCCTGGCTTGCCCGCTACTCTCCTCAGCAGTGTATTTCTGTTGTCTGCCTGTTCTGCCCCCTGCTCTGTCTGGTGAATCCTCTCACCCTCCTGCGCCTCTGGCCTGTACCTCAATTCTTGTATAAAAATAAATAAATCTTAAAAAAATTAAAATATAATTTCTCTTGGCCTTCTATCTTAATGCTTTCAGAAGAATTAATGAGATATAGTTTAAAAATCATTTTGTGCTACTAGACAAATAAATATAATGTAACGGTAGAAAGAATCATTATATTGAGGGTCAAATAATTATTTGAAGAATAGGTAAACACATAGTGATTGAAATAGTTAATGAAATTTTGAATACCTTGATTCAAATAAAAATTATAAATAAAAATTATCATATTTAGGGCCTCCCCAGTGGCACACCGGGTTGAACACAGCACTGTGAAGCTATCCGCAGCTTTTTCTGCACTAGTTTGATTCTTGGCCGGCCAGGAAGACACCCACATGGCATGGCAGGGCTCTTGTCTCTTGCCCACTGCTCCCCTCAGCAGTGCTTTTGGTCCATTTGCCTGTTCTGTTCCTCTCTCTGTCTCTGGTGAACGCTCTCACCCTCCCACTCCTCTAGCCTATACCACAGCTGTTGTATAAATACATAAATCTTTAAAAAATCATATTTAATAATCATTGAAAATGTCATAAACATTATTACTCTTTATGCTAAGCTAAGTGTCTTATCATGATGAATTTCTCACAGGAGAAAATAAAAATAATTTGCTTTAGGAACTGTTGAAGCATTTCCATGGAGAAGTTTAATATTGCTTCATAATTCACAGAGGTATTCTACTACAATCGCAGTTCATAGCTCGCTTAACTCGTTTTCATTGTCATAAGCTTAATATTATGCTGGGTTAATTTCCTTTTTTGTTAGATATATTTTTATTTACTTATGCAGACAAGAACTGGGGTGTAGGTGTAGGGGTGAGAGGATTCACCAGAGACAGAGTAGGGAGCAGAACAGGTCGATCTACTGAAATACACTGCTGAGGGGAGCAGTGGGTGAGGCAGGAGAGGTCTGCTGTACCATGTGGAATAGCTCTCTGGCCAGGGATTGAACTCCCGCTGCAGTGGCTACCTATTGCTTCATAGTGCTGAGACTTAAACCCTTGCACCACCAGGGAGTTCCTGTATTGGATTAATTTTCTTCTCATGCATTTAATCTTCTTTTTCCCCCTCTTAAACCTGACAGCAAATGACTTGTAGCCAACTGCAAGGCCCCATTTTGAATGCATCACCTTTTTCCAAATCAAGTTGGAAACTTGAAGGTCAAAAAAATTTACTGTAAATTAATAAAAGAGAAGAGTTCAATATCCACTGACCAGTTGAGCAAATCGTCATCATGTGCACTTGTTCCTAAAAATCATTTTCAATGGATATTCTTTCAATTACAGAGAAAATCACCTAACAAGAACCAAATAAAGGAGTCTAGTGGGAAGATCTGGGAAGGTCTTTATGAATGGTGTGACTACCTGATAGTAACAATTTCATATTTAATTACAATGGTGTATAATTACATGGGCTATAATTTATTTGAAGAATAGATAAGTTCTTTTGAATTATGCCGTGACAGTAGGGTTCCAGTTAAGGGTGATATATTCTGGGGGAAATAGCTGCCTAATACAATTTGATCACATCTCTGTGATAAAAAAAACAACAGCACTATAACAAATGGTGCCTTTGCCTGATAAGAAAATACATGTCTTCTAACAGGATTTTCAAATAGGGCTCCAAGCCTGTGAGATTTTAATTGAAGCGGGTTTGCATTATAACATCATTACGTTTTAAGTGTGTGTGATGCAACCATCCCAAACCAGGTAGGTTAATCACCAGTTCAAGCAGCCATGTTGGTGTTTTAGCTGTTTTCATGTTCTCCACTGTACTCCACACCATGCCACTCATACTACACTGTCCTCTGCCACCCTGGCCTTATATGCCCAGTCTCTTGGCTCAGGTGGCCCACCTATGCATGCCCACAATCTACTCAAGTTTCTGCCATCAGGCATGCATCTAGGATCCCAGGGATCCATCATTAAACCTAATGGCAGGAGGGCAGTAAAGCCTAACAATCATTTGCCCTACAATGTGCATCATTAAGAATCAGCATGTACATTCAATACATACTACATTATGTTTACCACTAAACTTTCAATTATGTCTTTCTCCATACCATTGTTCCCTTTGTCTTCATTGACCCAGCCCCTTTACCCCTTCTATTGTGGCTGTGGTTTGTTTTTGTTTTTGTTTTTGTTTTTTAAGAGTTATTTATTTAAACAAGCACTGGGTACAGTCAGAAGCGCGGGAGGGTGAGACAATTCACTAGAGCCAGAGCGGGGAGCAGAACAGGCAGAAGGACTGAGGTACACTGCTGAGGTGAGCAGCGGGTGGCAGGAGAGGTCTAATGTGCCTTGTGGGACCCTTGCCAGTGAGCAGGGATCGAACCGGCATTGCAGAGGCTGCAGGCAGCTTCGCAGCCCAGCACTCAACCACTGCTCCACAAGGGGAGGCCCTGTGGCTGTGGTTTTGATTGTATACCCTTTTTCTGGAAAGTCTTTGAGTCTGGCAAATAAGATAGAATGTACTAAGTGGAGAGTATTATTTCTTCTCCAGCACTGGATAATAAGATGTCTTTCCTCAGAGTCAAACACATTATCCTAGAACAAGTTTGAATCTTGGTGGAGGAGGCAAATCCATAAGAATTGCAGGAGGTGGGCCTCCTTGGTGGCACATGGCTCAGCAGGGGGAATCCACTATCTATTTTCCTTCTTGCACAGGAAATTCAGTAATCCTGATAGATGTATAACTGTATCTTATGCACTAGACTATTCTTACTAAAGTGTATAATCTTAAGGCATAAAATGGGCCTATCTTTCAGAAGGGTTTAAATACTATGGTCAAGAAGATGTGGTATATATACACAATGGAATATTATTCAGCAATCACAAAAGATAAACTCATGCCATTTGCAGCAACGTGGATGGAGCTAGAAGGAATTATGCTCAGTGAAATAAGTCAGAAGGAAAAAGAAAAATATCAGATGGTTTCACTTATAGCAGGAATATAGGGGAACCTATATTTTTTCCCAGTGTAAAAAAATAATAACAATACAAAACACAACAAAGCAAAAACAGACAATTATAAATCAGAGACATACTGCAGGGAGGAGGAGGTAGAGGGATTAGAGGGAGGGAGGGAGGAGCATACGGGACTGTGATGATGGTGCATTGGTGCATTGGTGAAGGAAATTCTATGGGAACTACATCTGAGGTGGTAGAGGGAAGCAAATATTATTTAAAAATGAACAATGATGTAAAAATAATAAAAATAATGCTAATGGGTAATTAAAAACATAAATACTAGTGGTATGTTGCTAAACATTTAACAAAGAGCAAGAACACTGGAAAAGAGACAAGTGCAGAAATTTTTTGAAAATTATCATAATCCTTCTGCCTGCATCCATCTGACCACAGTATGTTTTTTTCATTCTCAATTCTATCATACTATTTTTATTCTTGAAATAGAAAAGTGAGTCTCACAGTTCAAACAAATAAGGTGTCATAATGGGAAAACCATTTTAAAAATATAACATGCATTTCTGTTTTAAATATAATAACATATAGATTATACTTCAAAATTTCACTTCAATGTAATTTTAAAAATGTGTTTTTAAGTCATTGGCCAGAATAATTCTTTTTTTTTTAATTATTTATTTATTTATACAAGCACTGTGTACAGTCAGAAGCGCGGGAGGGTGAGAGAATTCACCAGAGTCAGAGCGGAGAGCAGAGCAGGCAGAAGGACCCAAGAACACTGCTGAGGGGAGCAGCTGGTGGCAAGAGAGGTCTGCGTGCCATGTGGGACCCTCACCTGGTGGCCGGGGATTGAACTGGCGCTGCAGAGACTGTGGGCAGCTTCACAACCCAGTGCTCAACTGCTGGGACCCCGGGAGATGTAGGCCAGAATAATTCTTAATGAAAAAAATCTAGATCCATTAAAGGTAAGACAAATAAAATATATCCTATTTCAACACAAATAGTTAAGATCATATAGGAACTACTGAACTAAAACATGTTGTAATTATTAAAAAAATAGTAAATATTATAAAATATACAGGAAATAAGACAAATCTTATTTTTGTGTGCTTTTAATACAATGTAAGAATTTAATTTATTTAATGCAAGTATTTTCCTTCACAACTAAGATCAACATAAAGGGATGGAAAATATTCCTAAAAGTCACTAGGATTTAAAGAAAGGTAAGAACAGTGATACTATATCAGACAAAATAGATTTCCAGCTCAAAAAAATAGGGCAGAAAGAAAAAGAAAAATATTGCATAATCTCACTCATAGCAGGAATTTGGAAAACCTAAATAAGGGATCAGTAAAAATCAAAATCAACAAGCAACTATAAACCAGAGACACAGTATGGGGGGCAGAGGAGAGTGAAGAGAGTAGCACCAAAACAGCTGTGGTAGGAATTGTATGGGGACTATAACCAAGATGAAAATGCATACATTGTGCAAAAAATGAAAAATGATGTAAAAATATAAAATTAAAAAAGAAAATATAAAATAGAGGGAAAAGCACAATAACATGATTAAAGGGATGCTAAATCAGGAAGACATAGCACTCATCAATATATACTCACCAAATGAAAGAGCATTACAATAAATTAGGCAACAATATCAACTCTGAAATCAGAAATTTGAAAAAAAAAAAAGACACAGAATAGGGGACTTTAAAATTCCACTTGTGCCAGTGAACTGATCATCTAGAAAATATGTAGAGAAACAATGATCTTAAGCCAATAATTAAACCACATGGGTGGAGAGAACACTGTACCCCAAAAAACCTGAATATATATTTTCATGACATGTGCATGTGGCCTTTTCTAAGATTGGCCATATATTGGGTCACAACACAGGTATCAACAAATTCAAAAAGATCAAAAACATACCAAGCATCTTCTCTTAAAATAAAGGTATCAAAGTACAAATCAGCCACAACAAGAAAACAGGGACAATCTCTAATACGTGAAAAATTAAAAACACAATACGGAAATAATACTGGGTTAATGAGGAAATCAGAGAAAAAAAATAAATTGTTATCTTGAAACAAATGAGATTGAGGACACAATACTCCAGAACTTATGGGATGCAGCAAAATTAGTAATAAGAGGAAAATATATAGCAATGCAGACTCGCATCAAGAAACACAAAAGAACTCAAATAAATAAGCTTCACTTTCAGCTCAAGGAATTAGAAGAAGATGAGCAACCGATCCCAAAATCCAATAGGAGAAAGGAAACAAAAATTAGAGCAGCAATTAGTGAATTAGAAATTAAAAAGAGGGCCTCCTCCCAGTGGCGCAGGCAGTTGAGTGCCACGCTGTGGAGCTGTTCGCAGCCTCTGCAGTGCCGGTTCAATCCCAGCTGCCGGTGAGGGTCCCATATGGCTTGGCAGACCTCTCCTGTCTTGCCCACTGCTCTCTTTAGCAGTGTATTTTGTCAATCTGCCTGTTTTGTTCCCCACTCTGTCTCTGGTGAATCCTCTCACCCTCCCGCACATCTGGCCTGTACCCCGGTTCTTGTATAAAAATAAATAAATAAATCTTTAAAAACAAGAAATTAAAGAGTGCCAAAAAGGTCAATAAAAAATAAAATTTTCTTCTTTTTAAAAATGAACAAAATAGACAAATCTTTAGCTAAGTTCAGTAAAAAAAAAAAAAAGAAAAAATCAAATAGTATCAAAAATGAAAGAAGAGTTTCTATAATAGATACAGTCTAAATACAGAAGATGATTACTATGAATAATTACACAGTAACCTAGAAGAGATGGACACATTCTTAAAACTATGCAATCACCCAAAACTGAAGAGGGTGGAAATAGAAAGACTGAATGGACCAATCACCAGCAAAGAAATTGACATAATAATCAAAGCACTCCTTAAAAGCAAAAGCCCAGGTCCAGATGGTTTCATAAGTGTGTTTTACCAAACATTCAAAGATTAGTTAATACCTTCTTATTCAAAGTTTTCAAAAAAATTGAGAAAGAATGATACTTCCAAAGACATTCTTTGAGGCCAACATCACTCTAATACCAAAGCCAAACAAAGATAAAACAAATAAAGGAAACTACACATCAATCTCCTAATGAACACAGATGCAAACATTCTCAATAAATTCTTATCAAAATGAATCCCACAATTCATTAAAAGGATCAACATTATGATGAGTTAGGATTTATTCCAGGGACACAAGGATAGCTCACTATATGAAAATTAAAATGTTATTCATCACATCACCGAAATGAAAGGTGAAAATCATATTATCATATTAATACATGTTGAGATAATATTTGCTAAAATTCAACATTCATTTAAGAGAACACTAAAAATTGGGATATATGGAATATATGTCAACATAATGAAGGTCACATCTGACAAATCAATGCCAAAATTCTCATGGTGAAAAACTGAAAGCTTTTCCACTAAAATATGATATAAGGTTGTCCATTCTCACCACTACTACTCAACATCACACTTGAAGTCCAAAATAGAGCAATTAGACAAAAGAAAGATCTGAAAGTAATTATATTTGGTAAATTAATAAAGCTATCATTATTCACAGTTTATATGACAATATGCAATACTGTCACAAAAGTAGGGAAGCTTGTCCAGTATCACAGTTCCAGATCTCAAAGTATGTCACAAAGTCATAATAAATAATACAGCAAAACAACATGGTTCTGCAAGAACAACACAGATACAGACCAATGGAATAGACTAGAGAACCAGACATAAACTCACACCTATTTGGACAGTTAATCTATTTGCAAAGTAGTCAAGAATATACACTGTACCGAGGAAAGCATTTTCCATATCTTCTGGGAAAACTGAAAGTCACATTCAAAAGAATTAAACTATATCACTTGCCCTCATCATACATAAAAATAAATTGAAATAAATAAAATATTTGGACATGAGATCTGAAACCATAAAATGCATAGAAAAAAAAAAAGGCAAAACACTCAGCAACACGTGCTTAAGGAACATCTTTGTGGATTCATCTCCAGCAGCAAGGAAAACAAAGGACAACATAAACAAGTGGAACTACATAAAACTATAAAGATTCTGCACTGAAAATGAAAGTGTAACCAAAAAAAAAACAAAAAGAATCCCCACTGAATGGGAAAATGTATTTGCACATCATACTTTGACAAGGGGCTGATATCAAAGATTTACAAATATATATATATATATATATATATATATATATATATATATATACCTCCACAAAAATAAAACAAGTAACCCAATTAAAAAATGGGCAGAAGAACTAAGGAGGTACTTCTCCAAAGAAGACATAAAAATGGCCAACAGACACATGTTCATTACTTATCGTCAGAAATGTAAATCAAAACTGCAATGAGATGCCACCACAAACCTTTGGGAATGACCCATATCAAAAGGACCAGCAGCAATAAATGTGGGAGAGGATGTGGAGAAAAAGGGACCCTATACACAGTTGGTGGGAATGTAAACAAGTCTAGCCCCTAGGGCAAATAGTAGTGAGGTTTCTCAAGTCTTCAAATGGATCTGTCTTATGACCAAGCATTCCACTGTTAGGTATATACTCAAGGAACACACACACACACACACACACAAATGATTCAAAGAATACCTGTGCTATCATGTTCACTGTAACACCGCTCACAATAATCAATATATGGAAACAGTCTAAGTGCCCAAAAATAAATGAAAATATGGTATATAAGTTAAATGAAATACTACTCAGCAATCAAAAATGAAAGAAAGAAAAACTCATGTTATCTGCAGGATCATGAATGGAGTTGAAAGAGTATTCCCAAGTGAAATAAGTCAGAAGAAGAGTGAAAAACACCAGGTGGTGTCACTAGTATTTGGAATATAGAGAAAGACCACCTTCAAAGCTAGCATTTTAAAGCTGCTATAGAACTGAAGCATCTAAAGGGAAGTAGGGTAGTAGTCAAGGGAGGAGGAAGCACAATAGACTATGGTGGTGAATCATGTGTGATTTGGTAGTGGGTGTCCCACAGAGGTGATATTTGATGAAGATAATTCTAATGTTATCACAATTAAAAAAATAAAATAATAATTAAAAAAAAAAACTCATGACATAAGCTTCAGTGCTGTCTTTGTGGATTTATCTCCAAAAACAAGTAATACAGAAGAGAACATAAGCATTTAGGACTACATTAAAATAAAAACCTTCACACTGAAACTATCCCAAGAACAAAATGACACCTAATTGAAAGGGAGAAAATATTTGCACACCAGACATCTGACAGTGACTGAATCCAAGATCTAAAAAGAACTCATACAAGGGAAGTAAAAAGAAAAAAAGAAAACAAATAATCCAGTAAAAATTGGCAGAAGAGCTAAATAGGCATTTATTTAAGAGGAAATACAAATGACTGACAGTTACATTGAGGAAATGAACCTCAAAGCCACACTGAAACACTACCTCAACCATTGAAAATGGTCCATACCAAAAAGAACAGAAGAAACAAATTTTGGTGAGAATGTGGGAATAAAAAAATAAGCTTCCATACACTATTGATAGAAATCTAAACTGCTCCAGACTCTATGGGAAACAGCATAGAGATTTCTCAAAATATTGAAAATGAACCTGCCTTATGATCAGCATTCTACTCCTAGGTACCTACCTAAAGAAAGTAAAAACACAAATTCAAAGGGATATGTGCCCTCCTATGCTAATTGTAGCACTATTCACCATAGCCAACTATGGCAACAACCTAAATGACCAGACAGATGAGTGAATTATTATGATGTAGTGTATATATATATACATATATATATGTATATATATATATGTGTGTGTGTGTGTATATACACACATTACATATGTATACACATACATATGTACATATACATATATGTGCGCACACACACACACACACATATATAATGGAGTGCTTTGCTATAAAAATAAACTTGTCTTTTGTGACAACATGGATGGAACTGGAGCATATTATCTAGGCAAAATAGTCTGAAAGAGAAAGACAAATAACAAATGACATCACTCATATGTGGAATATAGAGAAACCAAACAAGGAGCCAGTTAAAATTAAACCAATATTAAGTCATAGAACTCTGAGTGTAGATTTTAGGCTACAAGAGGAAGATTGGGAGGAGAACAAAGTGGGGAGAGTGAACAATGCAGTCAAATTCTCTATCATGAGCATACCCACTGGGAGGGTGAACAATGGTCTGTGGAATTTTAGCTGCCTTATTGGGGTACCTGAAGGGAGAGATCTTATAACTCTAATTCATATACAATATTGTGACCAGTGTTACCTTTATTGAAAAATTACAAAGAAATACAAAGGAAAATATATAATAAACAGAATAAAGGTGAAGTTGTTCAAGACTTCAAAAATATTTTATTGTTGAGCAGAGAGATTTTTCAGCCATAAACACTTGACTGTAACGTATTTGCAAGTGCCTCCCTGGTGGCACAAGGAGTTAAGAAACAACCTATGAAGCTATCCACAGCCACTGCAGCATGAGTTCGATCCCCTGCCAGGGAGTTGCCCATAGGGTGCAGCAGACCTCTCCTTTCTCACCCACTGCTCCCCTCAGCAGTGTATTTCAGTTAATCTGCCTGTTCCTGTTCCCCACTCTGACTCTGGTGAATCCTCTCACTTCCCACACCTCTGATCTTACCTCTGGCCTCTACCTCAGTTCTTATGATAGTAGATATACTTTACTTACAAATAGGTATTGCACATTCTACTACAAGTGCTCAAAATATTTTAAAAGTACAATTAAATAACAATGAAGAGAGAAAAAGTCAAAATGTTCATTTAAACTTAAAGCAGAAAGAGAAGAAATAGAAAAATCAAGAGTAATAAATAGAAAAGAGTTACATAGTAGATATTAATCCAACTATCTCAGTAACAACTTTATATATGAATGACCTAAACATAAGAATTACTAGAAATTACCAAAGGGAAATTAGGAAAAACAAAACTCAAACTTAAGTTATCTTTAAGAAACTACTTTACCTACCAAAATTTTGACATCTTAAAAGACATAAAGTTTAACTAACCAACTTAAAGCAGTAATAATTATATTAATTTCAGACAAAGTAGACTTCAAGAAAAATAATTATCAGAGATAAAATGAGACATTATGTATTGCTAAAACTCTTAATCCCCTAGAAGAGAAGGAAATCTTCAACGTGTATGCACCTAACAATACAGTGAGAAAATGTCAGACAAAAACTCATAGAATTAGAAGGAGAAATGGACAAACTACATAATAGTTGTAGCCTTTAACACCTCTCTAGAAGTAATTGTTAGATCAAAACGCAGGAAATTGGTAAAGATATAGTATTCCTGGAAAGCTCTATCAATCTATATGATATAATTAGAATTTATAGAATATTATATTTAACAAAACAAATAATTCTTCTCAAGAGAATATGGGGCATATAACAAGACAGACCAAACTTTCTGGTCCATTAAAATATAGCATATTACATTAGAAATGATAGAAATGATATAATTATTTATGATATATGATAGAAATCATATAATTATGCTGTCAGATCACAATGCAATTAAATTAATAATGAATAGTGGGAAGATAAATGAACACACCTCAAATACTAAAAGATTAAGGACATTTATGAATAAAATTTAGGTAAAAGAATTCTCAAGGGCCTCCCTGCTGGCACAAGGGGCTAAGACACAACCTATGAAGCTATCTGCAGCCACTATAGCACAAGTTCGATCCCCGGGCAGGGAGCTACCCACATGGCACAGCAGACCTCTCCTGACTCACCTGCTGCTCCCCTCAGCAGTATATTTCAGTTAATCTGCCTGTTCTGTTCCCCACTCTGTCTCTGGTGAATTCTCTCACCCCCCCACACCTCTGGCCTTCACCACTGTTCTTGTATGCATAAATAAATAAATCTTTTTTAAAAAAAGAATTCTCAAGAGGAAGTAAACAATATTGTCAATGAAATGGTAAAAAAGAAACAATTGATCAAGATGTGTGGAATGTAACCTGCAAGATTTAAGGGGACATTTATAATTTTGAATACATGTATTAGAAGAGAAGAGGGATTTAAAATCACAATTGAGTGTCTGTCTCTGGAAAATTGAAAGCAAGAAGTAATTTAAGGGCCTCCCTTGTGCACAAGGAGTTCATTCTTAGCACTATGAAGCAGTCCTCAGCCTCTGCAGCATGAGTTCAGTACAGGGCCAGTGACATAACCCAGATGGTGCAGCAGACTTTTCCTGACTCACCACTGCTCCCCTCAGCAGTCTATTTCAGTCGATCCACCTATTCTGCTCCCCACTCTGTCTGTGGTGAATCCTCTTACTCCCCCACACTTCTGGGCTATACCCTAGCTCTTGTATGCATAAATAAATTAAATAAATTGATAAAAAAGAAGTAATTTCAGCATAAAATAATGGGAAAAGTATAGCAGAAATCAGTGTGATTAAAATCAGGAGAACAAGAGAAAAACAACAAAACCATAAAAGTTACTTTTATGAAGTGATAAATAAAATGATAAATTTCTAGGTAATTTAACCAAGAAAAAATGATAGCACAAAAATTACAAGTCTCATAAATAAAAGAAGGCTGATGATATAGGCACTGAAAGATTAATGAAGGCATAATATTAACAACCCTATGCTAACAAATTTGATAGCTTAGATGTCATGGATCAACTCCTTAAAAGATTGAAACTACAAAGTTCTCACAGAAGAAACACAAGATCTAAATAGGATTATATCTATTAAAAAAACTGAAACAATAATTAAAACTTTAAAAAAGAAATGCCAGGGCCTCCCCGGTGGCACAGCGGTTGAGCACTGGGCTGAGAAGCTGCCCGCAGCCTCTGCAGCACCAGTTCGATCCCCGGCCACATGGTGCACAGACCTCTTCTGTATTGCCAGCTGCTCCCCTCAGCAGTGTACTTCGGTCCTTCTGCCTGCTCTGGCTCCCTGCTCTGGCTCTGGTGAATTCTCTCACCCTCCTGCGCTTCTGACTGTACCCAGTGCTTGTATAAATACTTAAGTAAATCTTTAAAAAAAAAAAAAAAAAGAAATGCCAGTCTGGGGCCTCCCCTGGTGGTGCAGCAGTTGAGTGCTGGGCTGCAAAGCTGCCCGTAGCCTCTTCAGCGCTGGTTCGATCCCTGGCCGCTGGTGAGGGTCCCACATGTCACGCAGACCTCTCCTGCTGCGCCCGCTGCTCCCTTCAGCAGTGTATTTCATCAGTCTGCCTGTTCTGTTCCCCGCTCTGGCTCTGGTGAATTCTCTCACCTCCCGCACTTCTGACTGTACCCAGTGCTTGTATAAATAAATAAATAAATCTTTAAAAAAAAAAACAACTAAATAAATGCCAGTCTGAGGCTTATTTAAGAACTCCAACAAACAATTTAAGGATGAAACACTAGTAATACTCCACAGATGATTTTAGAAAATAGAAATAGAGAGAATATGTCCTTACTTATTCAATGTTACCAGAATTACCCCAATTTCAACAATTACATCCTAATTCAAGAATTATATCCTTAATTCTCTCATAAACATAATTGCAATTCTGAATATAGTGTTAACAAATTGAATCCAACAATGCAAAACACATTCACAAGACCAGGTGATATTTATTCCTGGCATACAATTAAATAATGTAGTTCATCACATCAAAATGCTAATGAAAATAAATAATCATCCAATAACAAAAATTGATGCATAAAAAATGACAAATGTCAAACACCTATTCATGTCTAAGACTCTCAGCAAAATAGGAAAAGGAGAAACTTGTGTAAATTTGTAGAAAAATCAATAAAAATACTATACTTAACTTCAATGCTTAATGGTAAAAAAACTGAATGCTTTAATCCTATAATTAAGAAAAGTCAAAGATGCTGTCCTGCTGTCCTGTTTTATAGATTTTATTTGAAATCTTAGCTAGTGCAATTAGAGGAAAAGTAAATAACTAATTGAGTAAATAACCACGCTGATTGAGAAAGAAAAAATAAACCCATCTTTGTTCATAGGTGACATGATTATGAAGAAAATCTCATATACTTTACATACACATAAGAATCCAAAAAATAATTATTGGAAATAATAAAAGATTATAGCAGAACTTCAAGATTCAAGTTTAATATACAAAATTGAATTGGCTTCTTTTTTTTTTTTTAAGCTTTATTTTTATTTATACAAGAGCTAGGGCACAGGCCAGAATCACAGGAGGGTGAGAGGATTCACCAGTGACAGAGAGAGGAGCAGAACAGGCAGAGGGACCGAAAGCACTGCTGAGGGGAGCAGCAGGCAAGACAGGAGATGGCTGCCTTGCCATGTGAGATTCTCCCTGGCCCCTGGCCGGCAGGGAATCAAACTGGCATCATGGAGGCTTTGCAGTGCTCAGCCTGCTATGCCACCGGGGAGGCCCAGAATTGGCTTCTTATATAAAAGCAATAAACAATTGGAATTTGAAATTTGAGAAACAGTATGTCTATATTACTACTCCCCCAAAATGAAATATGGAGACATAAGACAAAGCACAGACAGTCTCTATACTCGGAAAAACACAAAACTTTATCAAATAGATCAAAGATCTAAATAATGGGAAATTTATTATGTGTTCAAAGATTGAAATAATAAATACAGCTAAAATACCAATTAATTTCAACATGATTTTTAGATTTAACATAATATCAAAGATTTCCAGTGACTAATTTGTAGATATTGACAAGCTTAGTTTGTATCAAAGAAAAGATATATAAAATTCTGAAGAAGAATATTTGGAGGACTGACCGTACACTACTGTTGTTTTATAGTAAAACAACAGTAATCTAGACAGCATTATATTAGAGGAAAGAATGGATACCTAGACAAATGTAATAAAACATAGAGCCTAGATACAGGCTCTCCACTTATATAGTCTGAGGCATCCAGAAGGGTGAAGAAGGGGAGTGAAAACAGGAAGTTGAGGGACAGCACACTGGACAATGGCAGCGGACTATGTGTGCTTTGGTGGTGGAGATATATAGTGACCACACCTATGGGTGTGAAATAGTATGGAAATTCTATACTATCAAAATATTAACAAGGATGAAAAACAATATTTCCATAAAATAAATAAATAAATAATTAAATGGAAATAGCTATATATATGTACACATACATAGTCAATAGATCTTTAAGAAAGGAACAAAAATGTAAAAATCATTTTTTTTTAACAAATGATACTGGACCTATTGGACATTGATAAGCGTATAGTGACTTACACAAGTCTCAACTTTTCTAAATATTAACAAAAACTGGGGGGCCTCCCTGGTGGTGCAGGGGGCTAAGACACAGCACTTTGAAGCTATCTACAGTCACTGCAGCACAAGCTCAATCCTCAGCCAGGGAGGTGACCCACATGGCACAACAGACCTCTCCTGTCTTGCCCACTGCTCCACTCAGCAGTGTATTTCAGTCAGTCTGCCTGTTCTGCTCCCCACTCTGTCTCTGATGAATCCTCTCACCTCCTGCATCTCTGGCCTGCACCCCAGCTCTTATATACATATATAAATAAATCTTTAAATATATTAACACAAAGTGGATTGAAATATTAAAAATAATATGCAAAAGTATAAAACATAAAAATTACAAGAAAAATTAGGTCACTTTGGACATGGACTTTTAGATATAATCAAAAGTATGATAAATGACAAAATTCTAAATATATTTTAATATTAAAAATATATGTTGGGGCCTCCTGAGGGCTCAAGGGGTTAAGATGCAAACTATGAAGCTATCCGCTGCCACTGCAGCACGAGTTTGATCCCTGACAAGGGAGCTACCCACATGACTCAGCAGACATTTCCTGACTCGCCTTCTGCTCCCCTCAGCAGTATGTATATATATCAGTCAATCTGCCTGTTCTGATCCCCACTCTGTCTCTGGTGAATTCTTATCTCCCACACTGCTGGCCTGTACCCCAGTTCTTGTACACATAAATAAACCTTTTTTAAATTTTTTTAAGATTTATTTTATTTATACAAGATCTGGGGAACAGGCCAGATGTGCAGGAGGGTGAGAGGATTCATCAGAGACAGAGCGGGGAACAGAATAGGCAGACTGACTGAAATACACTGCTGAGGGGAGCAGCGGGCGAGGCAGGAGAGGTCTGCTCACTATGTGGGCTGCTCCTTGGCTGGCAGGGATGGAACCTGCACTGCAGAGGCTGTGGACAGCTTCACAGTGCTGTGATCAACCACCTGTGCCACAAGGGAGACCCTACATAAATAAATCTTTAAAAAAAAAAAATATATATATATATATGAAAGACACACACACACACACACACACACACACATATATATATATATATATATATATATATATATATGAAAGACACTTTCAACTTAATGAACAGACAGGCCTAAAACTGAAGAATTATAAAGCACATATCTGATGAAAGATTTGTATACAAAATATACAAAAGAACATTCAAAACTAAGAATGCTAAAAAATACAACCTCATTAAAAATAAATGGGGAGAAGATCTGATTAAGCATCTCAAAGAGAAGGTATACAAATCGAAAAATGATTGTGAAAATGTTCTGACATTATTTGCTATTAGAAGTTGCAAATTAAAATAAAAATGTACACCACTATATTATTGAGTCTATTAAAAATTCTGGAGTTAAAAAAAAAAAAGCTAAGAAAACCAATCTTTAAAAAAAATATTTATTTATTTATTTAATAAATCTTTTTCTTTTTTTAATATTTACTTATTTATTTATACAAGCACTGGGTACAGTCAGAAGAGTGGGAGGGTGAGAGGATTCACCAGAGCCAGAGCGGGGAACGGAACAGGCAGACTGAAGAAATACACTGCTGAGGGGAGCAGCAGGCGCGGCAGGAGAGGTCTGTCTGGCCATGTGGGACCCTCGCTGGCAGCCGGGGATCGAACCGGCGCTGCAGAGGCTGTGGGCAGCTTTGGAGCGCAGCGTTCAACTGCTGCGCCACCAGGGGAGGCCCTAAATTTATTTATTTATGCATACAAGTGTTGGGGTACAGGACAGAGGTGTGTGGGTAAGAGGATTCACCAGAAACAGAGTGGGGAACAGAACAGGCAGATGGAATGAAAAATACTGTGGAGGGAAACAGTGGGCCAGACAGAAGAGATCTGCTGCAATACTTGGGTTGCTCCTGGCCAGCGGGGATGGAACTCCTGCTGCAGAGACTGAGGAATGCGTCATTGTGCTGTGTTTAACCCCTTGCACCACCAGGGAGGCCCCCCAAAACCAAATGTTTTAGCGTTATGTAGTAAAACAGAATTTCAGTAATTTTTGGTGGGAATACTTTGGAAGACAGGTTGACTTTTTTTTTTAGAAAGTTAAACATAGTCTTATTCCATAGTAATATTCCACAGTTTGCTTCTTGATCTTTAATTGATTCAAAAACTCTTTCATAACAAAACATGAAAATAAGTGTGTATAGAGGTGTAGGGTAAATGATTTTCAAGCTTTTCTGCCCTCCCTAAAATTGCATGCCTGATAGGTGGGCACCTGCATTTGTTACATTGCTGTAAGTTGTGTGGTTTACTTCTGTGGGCCATGGGCTCAATAGGGAGATATCTGCCAAGAGAAGTGGAAGCAGAAGAGGCAGGAGAGAGAAGGGGAGAAAGAAACCAGAGAAACCCAGAGTGAAGACTTGCTGGGGGCCTGCTGGCATTCTGCACCACCCCCACTCCTGCCATGTACCTTGTTGCTGCACTACATGTAAAAGCCCAACAAAAGCCTGCGAAAGCCACTGAGGGCTCCAGGACTCTCCTTTATCCAGTCTGCTGGGATCATAGAAAACCTGCACTGTGCCCTTCCTGCCCCTACAAGAGGTTTTATTCATAACTGCCATAAAATGAAGGAACTAGGTGTACCTCACAGGGGTGATAACTGATGGAGAGTATGAAAATTTTTCCACAATTAAAAAAAAAAAACAGAAAATAAATAAATAATAAACAAACAAACAAATAAATAAATAAATGGAAAAAGAAACTGTGGAACATTCATGCAAAGTAATATTAGTTGATTTAAATAAGAGCTATCAAACCATCCAATAACAGTATGAACTTTAAATTTGTATTATAAAAAGAAAGAAGCCTGTCTGAACAGGCTAACATTATATCATTCTAATTATGATACACATTATGATACATTATGATGTCTTTTTAATCTTGAAATGGCAAAACAATAAACAAAAAAAATCAGTGTTTGACAAGTATTTGGAGGGGAGGGAGGAGGTCTGAATTGGTGAAACACATGGGAGCTTATAAGAGAAGTGAAACTCTCACGTACAATACTCAAAACCCATAAAACATAAGTCTGAAAAAATAATCTTAATTTACACCAATTTAAAATACAATCATGGAGGGGGGTAGGTATCCCAGGAATGAATGCAAATGTGACAAAACAATCAGTCTGTATTGTAAATTTATGAAATAAACTCATTGAAACACAGAAATTTATAGCATTAAATGCATATATTTGAGGGGCCTCCCTGGCGGCACAAGAGTTAAGTCTCAGCTATTAGCAGCCACTGCAGCACCAGTTTGATCGCCAGCCAAGGAGCTAACCCACATGGCACAGCAGATCTCTTCTGTCTTGCCCGCTGATCCCCTCAGCCGTGAATTTCAGTCAATCTGCCTGTTCTGCTCCCCACTCTGTCTCTGGTTAATCTTCTCACCCCCCACACCTCTGGCCAGTACCCCAGTTCTTGTATGCATAAATAAATAAATAAATAAATATTTTAAAAATAATAAAATAAATGCATATATTTGAAAACAATGAAAATAAAAATCAATAATATTATCATATATCTCAAAAATAAAAAAAAAATAGTACACCTAACTCAAAGGAATAGAAAGAAGCAGAACTTTGGTGGAGGTTGTTGATGCATGTACACATGTAAACATGTGAAGCTATATATCTTGAACAGTTTAATTTTGTAAATGAGGGGCAAATCAATATAATTTAAATATACAATACAAAGTTAATTTTGAAAATGTAAAAACGAATGTTACTAGAACTAATGGACATTTAATGATGCTGTCTAGAGAAAAATACTGATATGGAAGGAAAGAGCTAGAGGGAATGGGGAGAAAGAAACAGAGAACAAATACCTTATAGTGGGACATTATCTAACGGACAGAAAAAAGAAAGGGGACATCACTATAATTCCTACATATATTAAAACAACACTAAGGATATCTGGGCTTGTATTGCTGCTCAGGTGTACACAAAGGTTGAAGTCAAGCAAGGAGGCAGTGACTTGGGCCAACCGAGGGCAGACATAAGACAGCCATAGAGACTAGTCCTTATTTCACTCTCAATTCACATCTAACAATTGGCCAGATGGACACTACATCAAGAGTCACATGCCTTGAAGTGAGACCAAAGCAATCCTTGCACATCAGAGATGAATAGAACCTGCACCAGTGGGACAAGTATAAAATTCTGTATTCAATGGAAAGGAGGTAGGTTGAGAAAAACCCCAGGAAGCTGCAGTCTTGGGTGGAAAATGTGGATTGTAGGGCTGTTGACATGGTTAAATGCTCTGGTGAAGGGGGACTGGTGAAAATAATTAGTGGCACATACACTTGACAGTGTCAATAAAAACCATCTGATGCTATTATGTTTATTCCAGGAAATTTTAGTTTAAAATCTTAAAATCAAGTAGAAAATGCGTTTTTTATCTTAAAGGTTTAGGGAAAAAACATTTGATGAAAAGGATTCATGATAAAAATGAAGCAAATAGGGAAGAAAATAAAAATACTGCTGTCATTGGCAGTATTTTAAGAATGGACATCAATGACTTTGCTCCTTATATAATACTGTAGGGTAAAGAAAATATCAGGCTTTTCTGCCCTTCCGCCATCAGGATAGATGATGGATCCTTGTCCTGAATGCATGCCTGATGGCGGGCACCTGGAATAGGGTGTGGGCATAAGTAGATGGGATTCAGCTGAGCTAAGACTGTGCTTTTAAGGGTGGCGTCACGGGGACGCCAGCAGCAGCAATAGAAGCCGAAGCCGAAGCCGAAGCCGAAGCTGAAGCTGAAAGAGAAGCTGAGAAGCAACAGAAAGAACTCCAGAGAGCTCAGATAGAGTGAAGACTTGCTGGGGGCTGGGAGGCCTGCCAGCCTCCCAGCCCCCCAGCCAGCACCCCTGCCTGCCATATGCCTGGTGAACCCCAAGTAAAAGACCTGCAAAAAACCACTGAGGACTCTGACTCCTCCTTTACCTGGTCTGCATGAGATCAGAAAACCTGCACTGTGTCCATTCCAGCCTTTACAAATACACACTTTTTAAATATGGTGGAACCTATGAAATGACATTTGATGAAATGTCACTCCAGAGATTCTTACATTATTTGGTAAAAAGTGCAGCTTCATAGAATATAATCACAATAAACTCTGGCAGTAGAAAAGGAAGCCAGGCCAATCAAAGTCACCCTTGCCAGAGTTGTGGTTGAAACTGATCAGGGAAAAAGGGACCTCAATTCTTCAATTACCATGAGATAAATTCGATGGATAAGGTGATTAAACCTGGAAGTGGGTTTTTCCCCAGAGTCTCCAGTTAAGAGCCCTCTTGGCCCACTTGATGTTGACCTTGTATTATCCTAAGCAGAGCCTGTTAGACTTTTGACCTATATAATTGGGAGTTAATAAATAGGGATGTTTTGAACCACTACGTTTGATAATTTGCTGAGCATCAATAGAAAACAAATATATCTAGTCTGATAAGATGTTCTCTCAAATAAACAAGCAAAAAAAACCTATAACATACATTATAATTAAATGTAAAATGACTTTGGTTTTGATTTTAGAACCTAGACATGTCCATTATGCATTTAGACCTCTAGTACTGAATGCTATTGCCAGTACAAATAGGTAAGATAAATTAAAAAATGAAGAGAAAAAGAATGAAATTATAATTTTTCATAGATAGTATTATGTATAGCATAGAATCAGCATTGAAAGTAATAGATATTTAGTGAATTCAAGGTTTTATACAAAATTTTGAATTTTTATATACTAAAAGAAAATGGAGAAACACATACCATTTATAATAGCTTCCCAGGCATCAAAAATTTACAATATTCAGGAAGGAATCTATTCCTATGAAATGTCTCTTTTCTTAAAGATCATTAGGGATAATGCAGATTATTTCCATAGGTTAGAAATTTACAAATTTAAGTCATCTAAATTTCCATGTAATTCTTCTATTTCTATGCTATTTTTAAGAAGATTCAGTAGTTTCTAACATCTAGAACTTTTTTGAATAGTTACAATCCTTGAATTTCTATTTGACATCTGTGCTTGTGTTTCTGATATTTCTGTATTCAACAGAGCATGGGTAAATCTCCACAAGGTTTTGTAAACAGGCATTTTTTAGCCAGAACCTTCTGTCATACATTGCCTGAGCTATTGTTTCTAAAGTTTGACTGTGATTTAAAAATCACTGGGGAAACTTGCAAAAACTGGGATCAAACTCTAAATGCAAATGAACTGCACTCATCAATCAAAAGGCACAGAGATGTTGGTTGGAAGAGAAAACAAAAATCAACTTTCTATTGCCTCCATGATACCCATCTGAACTCTAAATATAAATACAGGTTAAAGTGCATTGTTGAGAAATAATCCTATAAGCAAATGGGAACAAAGGGCCAGCCAACTTCCTATTAAAAGAGGTAACAAAAGAAAGGATTGACATTATATAATAATTAAGGGATCAATATATGAGAAAGATAATGCTTATTAATATATATGCACCAAATGAAGGAACATGAAAATATATAAGACAACTATAAACAAACCTAAAAGTGTACATTTGCTGCAACACAATAATAGTGGGCTTCAACACATATAATGGGGTGATAAAACAAAGAGAAAATTAACAAGGAAATGATAGCCTTAAATGAATTATTAGAATAGACACACCTACATTTAAAGGACTGCACCCAAAAAAAAAAACAACAAAAAAGCTGAGTATACATTCTTCTCAGTGGAAAACTCTTTAGGGTACATCTTTGTTGGATCACAAGTATCAATAAATCCATGAAGATGGAATTATTGCAAGCCTTGTCCTAGATCACAGTGGTATTGTAAGGGCAGGACATGGGCACAGGTGCAGGTTTTCTGATCCCATGCAGACCGGGTAAAGGAGGAGTCAGAGTCCTCAGTGGTTTTGCAGGTCTTTTATTGGGGTTCACCAGGCATATGGCAGGCAGGGGTGCTGGCTGGGGGGCTGGGAGGCCTGCCAGCAAGTCTTTACTCTATCTGGGCTCTCTGGCGTTCCCTGCTTCTGCGTCGGCTTCTCCTTCAGGTTCTGCTGCTGCTGGCTGGGGCTGTTGGCATCACCCCGTGACGCCGCCCTTAAAAGCACAGTCTTAGCTCAGCTGAATCCCATCTACCTATGCTCACACCCTATTCCAGGTGCCCGCCATCAGGCATGCATTCAGGACAAGGATCCATCATCTATCCTGATGGTGGAAGGGCAGAAAAGCCTGACATTTTCTTTACCCTACAGTCCACCCCCTCAGGGTTTTCTGCCATACAGTCTATACATATATATACAATTTTCTAAGCAAACAAACAATGCAGCCATGGCCCACAAAAGCAAATACATCAAATATAACAAAATACAATATAACAAAATACAACAGAACACAAATAAGTCCAGGCAGGGCACCAACCTAGTGCAAAAGACAATTATTGGTACCAGCAGATAAGCCACCAAATATGCTGCCGAAGGCACTGCTCATACGAGGGAGGGGAATCACTCACGGCATCTACTATATCACACCAGGAGCCATCAGGCTTCCTGGCCTTCTCTGGCTGTAGTCTCGGCTACAAGCCACACACAGCATCCACCCCCAGGATGCACTAGCTCTGGGATTAGCAATTTTATTCTGTTGGGGGTAATCGCCAACCCTCAGGGTTTCTGTCTGCAGTCGCTCCAACACTCGGCCTTCAGGGCCACCCATGCAACTCACAGACCCCTGCACTCAGGCCAACCCACTGCACAAGCACATGGGTCAGGGATCAAAAATCTACATGCGGCTTGGGCTCCACCCCAAGCCATGTTCCCCACCCGTCCCCCAAGGACAGGTTCCTCAGCTCCTCACCCTCACTCAAGAATGAGCAGGGCATCACCCACAGGTGATTTTACGAGACTCACAGGTCTTCAGCATACCCAGGCTGCTTAACAGCCACTCAGGGCTTCTCAACTTATCATCAGTACCAGCTTTTGCTTTCTTAGTTGGCTTTTCTCCTCCACCTGGCTGCTGGGCATGCACAGGCTGCTTTTGGCCATCTAGGCCCACTGGCCACCCCCAGATTCTCAAAAAAAAAACATAACCCGCCAAGGTCCTCCGCCTTCTGGCAGGATTGTCAGTCCAGGTTTATCAGTCCATGTCCATTGGCCTCTCCCTGCGTCAGCAGCGGCCTGCTGCCTCAGGGGTCATTGGCTGGTCCTTTCCAGTGTTGTTGCCTGGTCCTTTCTGGTGTCGTTGCCTGGTCCTTTCCGGTGTCGTTGGCTGGTCCTTTCTGGTGTCGTTGGCTGGTCCTCTCGGGCATCTCCTCCATGCGAGGTCTCGTCCCACAGCTCCGGACCGAATCCACCTTCTGTGCCGCCATGGTGCCTCCAGCGTCGTCACAGTCAAACACAGTCTGTTCTCCTTAGTCCCTCCAGGTCTTCAGAGGGCTCCAATACCCGTCTACTTGGATCTTGCCGACTTACGCCAATTGTAAGGGCAGGACATGGGCACAGGTGCAGGTTTTCTGATCCCATGCAGACCGGGTAAAGGAGGAGTCAGAGTCCTCAGTGGTTTTGCAGGTCTTTTATTGGGGTTCACCAGGCATATGGCAGGCAGGGGTGCTGGCTGGGGGGCTGGGAGGCTGGCAGGCCTCCCAGCCCCCAGCAAGTCTTTACTCTATCTGGGCTCTCTGGCGTTCTCTGCTTCTGCGTCGGCTTCTCCTTCAGGTTCTGCTGCTGCTGGCTGGGGCTGCTGGCATCACCCCGTGACACCGCCCTTAAAAAGCACAGTCTTACCTCAGCTGAATCCCATCTACCTATGCCCACACCCTATTCCAGGTGCCCACCATCAGGCATGCATTCAGGACAAGGATCCATCATCTATCCTGATAGCGGAAGGGAAGAAAAGCCTGATATTTTCTTTACCCTCCAGGTATCAAATTGAAAATCATTCACAGCAGGAAAGCAGGAAAACAAACAAATATGTGGAAACAGGACAATATGTTACTTAATGACTACTGGGTTAATAAGGAAATCAAAGAAGAATTAAATATTACCTGGAGAAAAATTAAAATGAAGATACAACCTACCAGAAGCTGAGTCAGAGGAATGAGTTAGGATTTTCAGTACAAAAACTCATAGGTGACTTAGCACTTAAAATCTTCTTAGATATGACAGTTAAAAGTCAACTTCAAAAATCATCTGCATAGAACAGTATAAACTGCTACAAACCACCAAATGTCAACAATTATTTAAATTTTGTGATTCTAAAAAATTCTACTTCTTTATTTTCAAATATCAGCTTTAAATCCACCTTTATTTTCCTGATATGAAATTACCTCTATATCCCTTAACCCCTGTTTCCTACAGAGATAGGCTTTATTTTTTAGAAAACATGATACAAAGGATGGAAGCAGATGTAAATTCTCTGATTTTGGTTGCCTTCTAAGAAGCCTAAAGATCTGTGACATTTCCCATATAATTATCTTCCCCAAAGTAGGGTGGAGTATGGAAAGACTAAACAGACATTTTATTAATAATATAATAATAGAATTCACACCACATGGGGGCACATACGAATGGAGAAGGGACATTTGCTCCATCTACCTCCAAAATAAACAGGATTAAGCATAACAACAAACTAAAGGACATCAACTGGGCAGTTTCCTCAGATTTTACCACACATACTGATTGTTTTAATTACCAGCTTGAACAGTTTTCTATTAAGATGTTTTGGAAAAAAAAGGAAGAAAGCTAATTAAAAAAAATCTCAGATTGGCTTATATTATTAGGAAGACCTGTTTCTGTGAAAATGTGAGGTCTATTTTGTACTAAGTTGAAAGACACTTCTCTCAGGGTTAGGAAGACCAGTTTAAATCTGAGGGTAGTTTAAATCCACCACGTGGTGGACCCAACAAAAAATATATGGTTCTCAGCATAGGGTTTTATAGATGAGAACATATAATGAAGAATCTATAGAAAAACTGATGTAATTCTTTAAATCTATGATAATTAGAAAACTTTGCCCATTGATAGGTTTCATTTTCACACCTCTGAGAGGATGTTAAGTTTTGTTTTTGTTTTACCTCAGTTGCCTCCATTGCTCACAATATACCAAAGTTTGAGAGACCATGCTCTCCATCTCTTGTGGGTGGTGAGGGGCACAGGGACTTCCTTACTAACTTCATTATATTTATCAATTGTAATCTTGCAATCAGTATAGATTTTGTTAAGGGTTTATTGCTATATATTTTTTAAAATATTTATTTATTTATTTATACAAGCACTGGGTACAGTCAGAAGCGCGGGAGGGTGAGAGGATTCACCAGAGCCAGAGCAGGGAGCAGAACAGGCAGCCTGATGAAACACATTGCTGAGGGGAGGAAACACATGGCGGCAGGAGAGGTCTGCACGCCATGTGGGACCCTAACCCACGGCCGGGGATAGAAATGGCTCTGCAGAGGCTGTGGGCAGCTTCGCAACCCAGCTCTCAACTGCTGCGCCACCGGGGAGGCCCTGTTATATTTTTAAATTAACTTTGAACAGGGAAAGAAAGATGATAACTTATCCAAGAGGATTCAAAAATACTGAAAAAAGAAGATTGGGCAGCTAGACTGCATTTGTACGCAAGTAGAGCTCATGGAATAGAAAGAAATAATGAATACAAATATCTAACAGGGAGTTGTAATCAAAACTTAAGCAAAAATGATGTTAGTAATATAAGAGAAAATGGAAATGAAAGAAAACATCATTAAACAGATCAAAGCTTTTTATTATACAATGATAAAAGGTACAGTCTGAGAATAATGTATAGTTACAAAACTTTATGCACCAAACAACACACTAGACAAACCTATAAACTCCTAAGAACACAGGAAAGACTGTATAAAATTTTTTGACTTATGGTGAGTGATAATATATGCCTTCTCTGGAGTTTGGCAGATCAAGCTGACAAAAAGGAGTTATATGAATGCTCTAATCAATAATTTTGATTTAGTTAATTTACATATATATTTATGTTTTAGAAAGAATATATGGTTTTATTTTTGGAACACTTAACAAAATTTTATTATATATACATATACATACATACATACATACATATCTATATATAGAGATATATAGAGATGCATATAAATAGATAGATTAAATTAAAATATAAACCAAAGGAGATTATTTTGTAGAAATCTGTGGAGTACATTTGGAATAAAATGGAATAATATTTTTGATAAAATAAATAGAAATTGATGCAAGAAAAGGAAGTAACTGTGAGGATAATAGTCATGAGAAGGATTTAAAAATAAAGATAAAAAATAAATAAAAATATAAAGTTTTAAAGACAAATTTTATTTGGACCTTAAAAACAATATTTTATATGTTCTTTAACTAGTCCAGGGAATAGAAAATATGGAAAATGATTTAATTCATGTTAGAATTCCTGGGTAACCTTAATATCAAAGTTTGACAGATACTGCACAAAATTCATAATAGAGGTAAAGCAAATTTACAAAATAATAGCAAAGCAAATTTTAGACAAGTATTAAGAAACTAGCACACAGTGACTAAGTATTAAAATATAAAGATATTAACCACTATTTAAAATATCAAATTAGCTGGCATAACAATGTATCAAAGAAAAAAAAATGTGGTTGTATGAATAGATACTCAGAAGATATATGTAAAGTCAGCAACCATTTCTAATTGAATCTTTATAAAAGAGTAAGGATAGATGAAAACTACTAAAATAATAGATTTTTTAAAAATCAGGAGCAAATACATTAAATTGTGAGACACTAAAACTACTGTTGAAATTAGGGATAGGAATAAGACAATAATACCTTTATTACTAATAGTGTATAGCATTGTAGTACTGCTAAAATAATTTATAATAGAAATTCTACAATGTTTCCCTTATTAGAATATATATATATACCTAAAGATTAGTAGTTATTTTCTACACTAGCATCATATAATTCCTTGGAAATAGAAACAAAAAGGATATCTAAAAACAATAATATTTTAAAGATATTTGGGTCAGTACAACTATAAAAGCATATATATTATAAATTTGCATCAAAGGAAATATCAGTAGAATTTCTACAATGAAGAGAATACCATATTCTTAGGAAAATAATCCTGAATGTTGTGAAATCTTTATAAACTGATACATAAATTATATGTGTGTGTGTGTATCTCTGTGTGTGTGTGTGTGGAGTGTGTAATTAAATATTAATTGGTATATTTTATTTTTTAAAGATTTCTTTATTTAAGCATACAAGAACTGGGGTACAGGCCAGAGGTATGGGGGGTGAGAGGATTCACCAGATACAGAGTGGGGAACAGAACAGCAAGTATCCCTTGCTCAACGAAATACTTTGGCTCCATGCCCTGGGGAGTAGAACTCCCAAACACCTTTACTGGTTTCTGATACAGAATCAATCCCTCTGCAATACACTGCTGAGGGGAGCAGGGGGTGAGTCAGGAGAGGTCTGCTATGCCATGTGGGTAGTTCCCTGTCTGGGGATCAAACTCATGCTGCAGAGGCTGTGGATATGTTCATAGATTGTGTCTTAACCCCTTGGGTCACCAGGGAGGACCTGATGGTATATTTTAGATTTGAACTTCTAAGTTGCTGTAATAACCAAGAATAACTTGATAAAGTATAGACAAGGTATCATAAAATATAACTTACTATTCAGCTAACCTATTATAGACATTATATTGGAACAGAATAACTTTCATTATTAGATGCAACTATCATTGGGAATAGAGAGAGTAATTTTTAATTGGTGGAAGTGAAAGATTTCTAGTTATATCAATGATAACCACAGCATAAACAAAGAAAAAAGTATTTATAATATAACCAGGGAAATCTGAGGCAAGGTTTTACTTAAAATTAAAAAATATCTATCACATATAAAGAGAAAACAAAGTGAAAATAGGAAATGAATAACAGGATTATTTGATTCTGTATCAGAAACCAGTAAAGGTGTTTGGGAGTTCTACTCCCCAGGGCATGGAGCCAAAGTATTTCGTTGAGCAAGGGATACTTGCTGAGACTTTTATACCTGGTATGTGCACTGAAAGCTGGTGCTATTGTTTGTGTGAACTTATACACTAGTGGTGCTATGGAACAGACATGCACATACACACTGAGAGGATAGGTAGAACATTGCAAGTGGACACAATGAATGGAATTGTGTATTTTCAGGTTTGAAAAAATGATGGACTGATGGATTGGCAGTGCCACAAAACTGGGTAGTGACAAACAGCTAAACAAACTTTATCAAACTTTCAAAGTACATGAACAAACAAAAATTAATTTTTATATTTTGTGTTTTTAATAAGGTCCTAATAATTTATGCCGCTCTATATGTTTCAGAGGTATAGGTTCATGCATTTCCAGATGTATGTTACCACACTACACCCACCACCAAAACACCAGTAATCCTTAACTCCCCACCCCCTTACTCTTCTTCTCTGGTAGCTTAAGCTTTTCAGTCAGATTTGTATGCTTTTTATTGGTTTAGTTTTATCTGACACTTTGTTTTGTTTCTTTATATTCTCCAAATGAGTATTTGGTATTTGTCTTTCTCCTCTGACTATTTTTGTTTAGTGTAATCCCCTACAGTTCCATCAATGTGGTCACAAATGACAAAAATGCATTCTTTTAATAGCTAAGTTACATTCTTTTTTTATACCTACTCCACATTTCCTTAATTCACTTATCTGTTGTTGGTCATTTTCCATAACTTGACTATTGTAAACAGTGCTGCAAAGAACCTGGGATTGCACATAACCCTTTGAATTATGTTTTCCAAACTTTTAAAAGTGTAGCAACCATATCATTCAGCATTTTCACTTTTAAGTATCTTTGCAAAGAATGTAAAAATAATTTTGAAATGTTTATTTAGGTAGTGAAAGAAGAATTTCACTCACAGAGAATGTAAGACATTATTAAGCCAATGGACAACCAAGCAAAAATGTCAGAAAATAAAATATCTGAAAAACAGTATTTTGGAAGACTTGAAAGGTAAAAAAATAGTAATTTTTTTTTAATAGAGGCATGTTTTATTTATTTCCTTGTTTGTTTGTTTGTTTGTTTGTTTTTTAGTTTATACATGCACTGGGTACAGTCAGAAACGCGGGAGGGTGAGAGAAGTCACCAGAGCCAGAGCGGGGAGCAGAGCAGGCAGAAGGACAGAAGTACACTGCTGAGGGGAGCAGTGGGTGGCAGGAGAGGTCTGTGGCTCCATGTGGGCCCCTCCTCCAGTGGCTGGGGAGCAGCTGGGGATCGAACTGGCGCTGCAAAGGCCGAGAGCAGCTTCGCAACCCAGCGCTCAACTGCTGCGCCACCGGGGAGGCCCTAAAAACATAGTAATTAAAGAAAAAACTGTCCTTAATAGATAAAGTATGATTAAATTTGAACATAATAGATAACAAAATAAAATTACTCAATAAGTGTCCTAGTATAAGTTGCTTCCTAAATGGAAGAAAACAAATATAGAAATATAGACACCTCTCTCTACCAGGTAAGGGCATAAATTTCAAATACATATATATATATATGTATACATATATATATATGTGTGTGTGTGTGTGTGTATGTATTTAGAGGAAAAAATTTTATTAAGGAGAAAAGGAACAGAAATAAAGTGGGTTGAAATATTTTAGACTTTTAAAGTTTAGGTTAAAATATCTAAGAAATTTTAAAAAGGAATTTAGAAGAAAATGTTAAAGAATGTATAGAGTCTTCTGGTATGGCGGATTCTAAAATTAAATTTGCATAATCTGCTATGGAGAACTTTAAGATTAAAAACATAAACTGCAAGGAAATTATATATAAATGCATGTGTATATGCATAGATGTGTATATATATATATAAATGTTACATATTAATGACTACATAAATTCAAATTGCAAATAAACTATTCCTAGCATTAATATACAAATAGATTCTACAGACTGATTAGTAAAAATCAAATACATCGAAGAGTGGGCAACAGGTCTGGATTAAAAAAAAAAAGGAAAGCCAGATGGGCAATAAACATATTTCTTGACTGACATTTGGAGAAAGGCAAATTATAACTACCATAAAAACACTTTTTTCATGTACCAGATTTGACAGTATGAAAAAATAATCATCAACATTAAATAATGATAGATAGTATATGGCTAAATATAACATGATGGTTACAACATAATTAGGTAAGAATGTATTCTAGTAGTGTCCCTATATTTTAAAATACATTTAAACCTAGTAATTCTATCTTGGCTCATCTATTCTACAGGAATTAGTACTATTTGCAGTGAAAACACATTGAAACTTTGTGATCTGAAAATGTTCTAATGGAGGGGAGTGCTGTGCTGGTGTAACACAGCAGATATTGGAAAGATATGGGAGAGCAATGACTACCACAACAATAGAGTTGATCATTTACTGCTAAGTTTTGTTGATGATCTGCAAGAAGAACAAAAGAATAAAAGTTGTTAAGTAGTGGAAAGTCTAGGTTGTGGCTTACAAGAGCCTCTCATGACCTATAATAGAAGGGCAGACATAATGTAAAGGGTGCCTGAGGATGTAACTGTGAGAGTGGCAGAGAGCTGATAGAAAGCTGAACTCTCAGTAAAGGTAAGTCTATTTGGCAAATGCTAGAGTCATGTTAAGGAAAACCTTGAATCCTGAAGACAGGAACAGAGATATCTACAGTGATGCACCTAAAGTTGTTGACTCTAGAATTCCTTAGCTTCTGAGGTCTGCAAGTGACCCACATTGTCATAGTAAGACTTGGCACACCCACTGAGATGGAAAATGTTATAGAACCCTCTCCTGACAAAGGAACAAGAGTACAAAGAAACCACCCACCAGAAACTTCCCACCTCCTTTCCCATCTGCCATGTTGATAATTAAGATTAAATCCCAGCATAGCCTAATAGGTGACATGCTAGCACAGGTACAGGAGAGAAGAGATTAAACGTCTACATAATTATAACTAGTGGCTGGCATGTACTAATGGAGCCTGGAAAAAAATCTGAGCCTGTGATTGAGAGTCCTGATAACAGAACTGTAATCTTAGGCTGGAGAGCAAAAAGTTCACTGACTTGAGACATTTTATTTGACAAGATATTTAATACCCTAACAAGGGCCCAGGAAGTGAGTTTTAAATTCATGGCTGAGTGGCTCTTAGAAATTTGAAATAAATAATAACCAACTCTTAGTAAAAATAAATGCTTGAGTTTTCATAGCAATGAATAACAGAGTGACTATAAAGCCTCAGAGAAATCAGTGGAGTTACTTATTAAGTCTGGCCAGATATGTGGGCTGAGGACAGAAGATGCACCAGAGGAATATGCTTCATGAGAGGGCTCATCAGGAACTTGATGATAAGGTATCAGTATTACTAAGAAATTCAGTTGAGAATTGAACTCTGTAAGCCAGGCATAAAGGTGGAATATGAGGACATTCAACCAGCTGAGTTCATTAATAATATGTGGAGAAGAAGGGTGGTGGAGAAGAAATAGAAACCTAATTATCAGGGAATCATTACCAGAAGCCAGGATCTTACAATTAGAAGCAAGGTAGTAGGGGCAAGTTAAGAGGAAAAGTAAAAAAGATTTGGCCTACAAGAAGTTGTAGAGATTATAGAGCATGTTGTCCTTAGTGGTAACATAGATGGGCAGACAACAAATGTTAAACAGAGGCTTACCATCTATAATGCCAAAATAAATCAAAATTTTGAAGCAGGGAATTGAGGCTGATCAACCCCAGAAAAATGTCATTATTTTACCTCAGTAGGAAGATCTGGGTCAATTTTTATTTCTAGAACTTACTGATTGAAGAGATGGCTGGTTCTCCAGGAGGAGAGAGGAAATGATAAATACATTGTCATGACTAATCTATTTCTCCCAAAAGGATCTAAAGCACTTTGGAAACAGAATAACCAGACATTTGAGGACTTTTTGACAGGGGGTCTGAGTTGGTATTGCTATTTGAAAACTCAAAATCTTATCATAGTTCTCTTGTCAGAATAGGAAGATATAAAGGCCAGATAATAAGGGGGGCCTTGCTAAAGTCAGGTTCCTTTGGGCCCATCTGTCCCAGGTAAATTGCATGATAGATTTCCCAATCATTATGCATAATTAGCTGGAATAACTCCCACAATGGGTCTTTGGTTCTGTAGAATAAGAGCTAATATGGTAGTAAATATCAAATAGAAACTTCTGGAACTGCCCTACTCTAAAGCTATGGTATTAAAACCAATACCATATCACTAGAGACAGAATGGAATTAGTTTTACCATTAAGGGCATAAAGTTATATGGAGGTACATGTTTTATCTTTATAATTCTGGCCTGGGCAAAAGGCAGAGGGATCCTGCAGAATGTCCGCAAACCATATTGTGCATAAAGCCAGTCCCCAAACCAATCACAGCTGCCCTGCTGAAGTGACATCATGACTGGAAGAAATTCATGGCCTCTCAAAAACATAGAATGTAGTTATCCTAATTCCCTTCACTTATGAAGGAGAAATGGACAAAGTTTGCATTCATATGGAAAGATAAAATATTCCTTAAATGTTAAAATAAAAAGATTTATTATTTTATGCATGCAAGAACTAGGGTACAGGCCAGAGATGTAGGGGTTGAGAGGATTCACCAGAGTGGGAAACAGAATAGGCAGATGGACTGAAATACACTGCTAAGGGGAGCAGCGGGCAAGTCAGGAGAGGTCTGCTGCACCATGTGGGTATCTCCCGGACCGGGAATCAAACTTGTGCTGTAGTGGCTGTGGATAGCTTCATAGTGCTGTGTGTTAACTCCCTGTGCCACCAGGGAGGCCCCTTTTCTTTAAAATTTTGCGTTAGGTTTATGATAACTTCCCTGCCCTGGGCTATTTGAATGAAATTCCAACAATCTAAGGTCCCCCTGGTGGCCTAGGAGTTAAGTGACAGCACTATTACCATGACAGCCTGAGTTTTATCCTGGCCAGGGAACTCACCCGCATATGGCACACCAGACCTCTCCTGTCTTGCCTGCTGTTCCCCTCGGCAGCGCATTTCGGTCAATCTGCCTGTTCTACTCCCTACTCAGTCTCTGGTGAATCCTCTCACCCCCCTCACCTCTGGCCTACACCCCAGGGTCTTCTATGCAAAAAAAAAAAAAAAAAAAAATTGGAATCATCTGAACATCCCATAGCATCGTGCTCTGACTCACTGAGAAGAGGACAAGGAAAAGGTAGCTACTATATGGAAAACAATAGTAGGGTGTATGCGGTCCAGGGGTTTGGACAAAAAATCCTACAAAGACTCTTTGCAAAGGGCCAATTCAGATCAGCAAAGTCTATTTTCCTTCATTTGTCAGGAGCATCATGAAATATCCCCTCCAGTGTAACAAATGGCTGTACCTTGCATGCCCTCCCTACACAAAGAAAGTAACACACAATTTAGTAGGCCACTTTGGTTTCTTGAGACAATACTTTCCACACATATATATCTGTATTCCAAGTACCTTTGAGGGCTGCTAGCTGCAAGTTGGGATTGAAACAGGAAAGGGCAATATAGCAGATCCAGGCCAGTGTTAGTAGCAGAGCATTATGCAGTGTGCAGTTCATGACAAGCTCCAAGGAGAAAGTCGTGATGCTCTTTCTTGGGAATCTGAAGGAAGGTCATTCCACCACAATGAGGATCGCACCTCTGAGGGAAAAAGTCCTGTTCCCCATCCCTGGTGGACATGAGATTCTTAACTCCAGGGCAGCAGGTTATCATGCATCTAGCACCATTCCATTTTGAATTGGACAAGACAAGCCATCATCGTTTGGACAGGCTTATATCTTTCCACATAGACATTTATCTTTTCTTTGTTTGCAAATTTTTTTTAAAAACTTTTTCATCACCCTTGTTTATTTTTTCACAGTAGGATTTCTACCCTCAGGAGTAGTCACCACAGTTTTCCGAGCGCCAAAGTGTCCACGGTCCACTCTTTCCCACTCCCTCCCCTTCCTTTGCTGAATATCCAGCATCTGCTTTGAAGGGTCTGTCTAACAGTTTATTATTGTGTGTGTAACCTTATTTCATCTCAGGGAACATCATGCTAAAATAACACACTTACTTCATTCCCCTTAAAATATTTATTGAGAAATTATTACACCTCAGAATGCATCTCTCCAGAACATAAACTCCAAGAAGAGAGTGGTTTGTGGCTGTTTGTTTACCTGTCTCTGTTACAATGACTGGCTTCTATCAGCACTCAGTAGATTGAATAAATGAAGGTACCATATGGGGCAATAAAATAGATATGATATCACTCTCAAATTCACATGTACTCTCTGGCAGAGCAGCAAATTATTGAAGTGTGAGAAAGTAATGAACATATAGGTAAATAAAACTGTAAATGCATTTCTAGAAGCAATAGACTTTAATGCTTTAATAACACTTAGACAGACAACCAATTTATGCAAATCTAGCAGTTAAATATAGTAGACTACTGGCTTGTAATTTTTGAGTAGCATAAAGTAAAAAGTGATTCCTCATAGAATAAACTGTAAGATGAGGTACTTAGAGTGAATAATAAGTGTAACTGATAACAAACAGGAAACAATTAATCATCATTTATTGAAATTCTTAGAGTCAAGGCAGTATTTTTTTTAAAGATTTATTTATTTATTCATACAAGAACTGGGGTACAGGTCAGAAGTGCAGGAGGGCGAGAGAATTCACCAGAGTCAGAGTGGGGAGAAGAACAGGCAGACGGACCGAAGACACCGCAGAGGGGAGCAGCGGGTGAGGCACGAGAGGTCTGCTGTGCCATGTGGGATTTTCCCTGGCGGGTGGGGAATTGAACCAGTGCTGCAGAGGCTGCGGACAGCTTCGCAGCGCAGCACTCAACCACTGCGCCACCGGGGAGGCCCAATTGCAGTATTTTTCATAGTTAAATGAAAGATAAAGCAACATAGAGTTAAATGTTTGTATCAGAGGCAGAGATTAGAGAACTATATCCCTTAAGATTGGAAAACAAAGCTCTGTTCTATTTGAATCACAGAAGCCTGAACAGGGGAGCTAAAGAAAAATTCCTGAGTTTAAAATTTTATTTTTTTTCTTTTAAATTTCAGGGCACAATCCAATATAGGAATTTTAGACATCTCAGGAGTTAAAGAACATATTGACACATCTGCCTCTAAGAATATTTTAGTGTCATAATCAGAAATTGAGTGTGTGATGCCCACCTGCCTCTCTACAGGATAAACCAGCAGTAGTTTGACAACCATTCTCTGAAGAGTAAGCTTAAAAAAAAAAAAAAAGCTTTAAATGTGCTAATTATTATATATAAAATGTTAATTATACGGAACGTTCAATTCGCTCTAAAATACCTTCTAAAAGAGAGAAGGGACTCAGTCCCAGGCCTCCAGGTGGCGCAGTGGGTTGAGCATAGTGCTGCGGGGCTGTGCGCAGCCTCTGCAGTGCTGGTTCAATTCCTAGCCAGCCAGGGAGCAACCCATATGGCGCAGCAGGCCTCTCCTATCTCTCCTGCTGCTCCCCTCAGCAGTGCTTTCAGTCTGTCTGCCTGTTCTGCTGCCTGCTCTGTCTCTGGTGAATCCTCTCACCCTCCCGCACCTCTGGCCTGTACCTCAGTTCTTGTATAAATAAATCTTAAAAAAAAAAAAGTGACTCAGTCTCATAGTGTTCATAGTATACTGACTAAACTTAACATCTTTGTGAATATGTGTGTATATATGCATAGATAGATAGATCTAAGATAAGGTGGATAGATGAATAGGAAAGTAACAAAAGAGTTTTTAAAAAATCTTTTTGGTTAAAAATCTTTAATTTTTTTGAACAAAGAAATTCACCTGATTTCATAATACTTGAAACTTTATTTTTTAATCAGTTGAGAGTTTTACAATTCTTATCTGTGTTACAAGCTAAGGCAGAGAAAAGAAAAATTAAAAAGGTGACTGCAGGGTGTTTCATTCAAAGGCCAGAGAGGGGGGAAAAAATCTCAGTTAAGTTGACTATCGAGAGAAAATTAAATCTGAAAAGTACATGTGAATCCAGTATAAATGAGGACTTACTTTCACAATGTCTCCAAAATAGAGCATGAAAAAAAACACATTTTTGTACTCTAAAATGTATGACAAACATTGATTAAATTCACCCTATGCGCATGTCAATTTGCAAAAGGGATTATAAATTTATAAATTTACATGTCATTGGGTGCTCTCCTTCCCAAGAGTTCAAGGGGTTGTGTATGTATGAGGGGAAGTGGTGTTCATTCAAATATTGTGTCAGTACCAGCACATTTAGAACAATAGCAAAACTGAATGGAAATTGGAATAACATTGGTTTTCTGGAGGGTTACAAGGGCTGTCCCTGTAGCAGGTTGGCAATTCGTCACATCAGCTCCTTCATGAACTATCAACCTCATTACCGAGGTTCACTGCACAGCCGGCCCTTGGGAGTTCAGTACTAATAGCATAGAGAGAGCAATGAGGCTTGTGGTCTCAAGTACTTCATTATTGATTCACTTAGAAACATACTACCTACTTATCTGAATAAAATAAAAAAAATGCATTAAGTGGGGAGAAATACCAAAAATCATCTAAAATCAATTGATGTGGGGGCAGAATGCAAGAAAGAAATTGAGGCAGTAACAGCAAAACAAAAGCCAAGTCTTCTTGGGACAACAGAGGGGCTTTTGTGTGAAAACTACCATTTATTTATTCTGCTATATAAAACCATGTATCAACTATTAACATTATAGCTGTACATTAAGTAGAGTACTAAGCTAAAATGGGATAATTTTAAGGCATTGCAATATACACAGGATGGAGTATTTGCAGGACATATATTTAACCAGCACCAACAAAATATTGAGAATCTTTTTTAGACTTTAGCAAGAAAGGAGAAAGCTTCACTTCTAAGGCTCCAAACTGACAAGGAATGTATGGAAATAATTGACACATTAGGAGGTATTAAACAATTTCCTTTTGTGTAGATCTCATATATTAAACATTCAATATGCATGCATTTATGGAGAAACAGAATCCATCTATTAGAATGTCTTGTCACTTAAGATGTTCTCCTGATCCAGCAGCAATGACTATTTTAAACACTGAAGTACAAATATGCTTGGGTGTACACACACACAAACACACGCGTACACACACACAAAAGGGTTACAGTGCTAATGTTCTTTTGTGTTTTATATTTATTGATACATTGAGAGGGCAAAAAAATGTAAGCAAGACTTCCTTTTTAAATATCTTGCTACACAGTTAAAATGTATTTCAACAACCTGTAGCATTTATACTGTACTGTCCAATATACAGCCACTGGTTTTGTGATGCAGCTTAACTTGAGTTTTAATTAGGGTAAATTAAAATTATAGGGTAAATTAAAATTAAATAAAATTTAGAATTCAGTTTCTTAGCCACATCTCACATTTCAAATATTCAGTACATGTGACTCATGACAGCTGGATCAAGTGGCACAAATACAGAACATTTCCATTAAGCACAAAATTTGATTGCTTTGCAGTGATTTTTCAGCATAACTTCTATTCATTTTCAATAATGCCTCAAATGCTATATCTGAAAAGAAATTCAAATAGTTTAAAATATCGGAACATTTGATTTTTTATAAAGTTACACTCTTTCTGGCACCAGTCACTCACTGTATTTTCAACACCATCATCTAAAAATATTTTTCATTTAACACATTTATTTAAATTACTCTTGGTGAACATTTGTAAAATGACTAAAATATGGTTCTCAGATCTGATCATGCAAATGTCCTTTTCATATGGAAATGTGAATTGAAGCAGTTAAATTTTTTGGTAGAAGTGGGGGAACGTTTATTATAATTGCAATTTAAAATAGTTTTATTACTAATTATCACACATTTAACTATTTAAATAAAATGGGATGAAATTTCTGGTTGTAAAGTATCAACTTCTGAAAAATTGCTAGATTTCAATACTTTAAGATATACACAGAAATGTTTGAAAATGTTTGACTGCAGAGCCATCTTAATTTTAGAAAGTCAATTAAAATGTGTTTTAACATAGAAATTTATAACATCTCCCTGTTTCTAAGGGCATTTCTATGGAAGAACAGACTAGTTAAATAAAGTGTGAATAAGGCACCCACACCAGGATGTGAAGCTAATCTATTTTGATATTCTTAAAAATTTCTGTAAGTTTTCATCTCCATAGCTTTTTGTTGTGTGGAATGTGGGTGAAATTGTGCATGCACATGTATTTTATGACAAGACAAACTGTAGGTTAAATTGTTTTTCAGGCTTTTCTGCCCTCCCACCATTAGGATTGCCCTGCCTGATGGGGCACCTGCAGTTCTTACATTGTTATTTTGTTTACTTCTGTGGGCCATGGGAGGAGTATTGAGATAGGCATGCAGAGAGAGGCAGGAGAGAGAAGGAGAGAAAGAGAGCCAGAAGAGAGAGAAAGAAGACAGGAGTGAAGACTTGGCTGGGGGCTTGGAGGTCTCCAGGGCTCCTGGCCCGCCAACACCCCTGCCTGCTGAGTACCTGGTTGCTGCACTACGTGTAAAAGCTTACTAAAAGCCTGAGAAAACTACCGAGGGCTCCAGACTCTCCTTTATCCACCCTGTCTTCTCTGATCATATAGCTATCCTGCTCAATGGCCCATCCTGCCACTACACAAATCCATAGGCATAAAAAGAAAGAACATTTTGAAACAATTTTCAACATTTCAACGTTTCAAAATGTTCATTTTGAACATTTTCAAACATTTGAAAAAATAGTTCATTATAGCTGGAGGCTAGCTGAAATCTTAGGTGAATTTGTATGATAAATACCAGTTCATTTTGACAGAATTCTGAAGATGGAAATTGCATCAGAACTTTTGAACCCAAGGTTTTGTTCCCACTGACTTCCACCTTTTTGTTGGAATGTACTTAAAGAAAAAGTATTGACCACATACAAAGTACCTCCTTTCATATGTCACATATTTTTCTTAGCCTTGATTACTACTGATTGTTATTTCTTAGAGTATCTTTTCCTTGATTATCCCATAGATAGAAATATCTTAATTTTCTTTTTTATTATCACTGCTGAAAGAGATCTAGAAGGATGGCTGCATTTTTTTTTTTTTTTAATGTTTCGTAGTACTCCATCTCTCTACTTTCCCTCTTTACTTTCAGGGGAAAACGAAGTGTTATGTTAGCATTCCTCATTTTGTGCAATTTTTGTCATACTTCATGATTCCCATTTATTAACATCTGGGTCAGTCAGACTAGTCTAATCCTTCTTTCCTCCAAATTCTAACTACTTTCCAACACTATCCCATTATAGGGACACTTTCTGGAATGTTATCCATTCTCAAAATATTACATCATCATTAAAAATTCTATAAAACTGTCTTAACCTATCAGCATCTGCCACTCCTTTCTAAGTTTTCAAATGAATATATAAAACACTGTTTAAGAAGATTGTAGGTCAGACCACCCACACTCTTAATCAAACTGTGTAGGCAGTATGATTTAGGCAAAGATCATATAGGGCCCAGAGTCATCAGGGCCATAATTCCAAGCTCTATCTTGAACTACAATTGTGAAGTTTTAACAATAACCTATAAAAAAGCTCACTGAACCAAACATTGTGAAAACTCAGCAAGTACTATTATAATTGTGGCTTTTTTTTTTAAAGATTTTTATTTATTTATTTATTTTTAATTTATTTATACAAGCACTGGGTATAGTCAGAGGCGCGGGAGGGTGAGAGAATTCAACAGAGCCAGAGTGGAGAGTAGAACAGGCAGGCTGACGAAGTACACTGCTGAGGTCAGCAGGGGGCATGTGGCAGGAGAGGTCTACACTCTGTGTGGGACCCTTGCCCAGCGGCCGAGGATAGAACCGGCGCTGCAGAGGCTGCGGGCAGCATCTCAACCCAGCGCTCAACTGCTGTGCCACCGGGGAGGCCTTTTTTTTTTTTTTTTTTTTTGTCATAGCTTCCCTTGTGATAGCTCTCATTGCCTAACAGGTTAGGATGGAAATGACTTGAAAGCAATGATTTTTTTGGTAATTGGTGGGTTAATATTTTTCCTGTTAACATCTAGGGTAATATTAGACCAACTTTAGCTTCTGATAGTTGAATCATGCTCAATGAATGTTGCTCAGTGAGTATTATATATTTCAAAAACCATTGAATTAAGCTTTATAATAAAGTAGTTAATAAAAAACAGTTCACTCCAAAATATCACAAGGTTCTGTGCCTCCCTGGTGCCACAGGGGTTAAAGACACAGTAGTATCAAGCTATCTCTAGCTACTGCAGCAGGAGTTCTATCCCAGGCCAGAGAACCAGGGAACTACTATATCGCGCAGCAGACCTCTCCTGTCTTGCCTGCCTCTCCGCTCAGCAGTGTATTTCAGTAGATCTGCTTGTTCTGCTCCCCATTCTGGTGAATCCTCTCATCACCCGCACCTCTGGCTTATACCCCAGTTCTTGCATGCATAAATAAATAAATCTTTAAAAAAAAACTCCCAAGATTCAAGTAATTTGAAAATTTTAAGAACAATAAAAATAAAAATTGTTTGAAGTTAAGTTTAAGAGCCATTTTACGGCAAGGAAAAATAGAAATGTTTGTTGATGCTCCCTCTAATTAATTGCAAAATAAAGCAGTAGCAGTAGCATCATTTTACTAAAGGAATCCAATGTCTGATTAATTATAGACAGTATGATTTTCCTTTTATTTGGAATTTTAAAAGTATAGAGTTGATAAATTAATTCAATAAATTTGTTAGAAACTGTTAGCTAAACAGTGTCCTCATTGAATTCATTACAGAATATAATAAGGGGAAAATTTAAAAGCCATGCCTCTATTATGTATCAAAATTTTTAATTCCATTAAAATTATGGTTCTCTATTTTCTACCATGAAACAATAGGAATTTACCAAAAATATCATGTGTACGTTTTATTGTGTTAACCCATTTTTTTTAAAAGAATGGTCAATATTTTGTTTGAGAGTAATAGTTGATTCATGACTTCCACATTGTCCTAATGCTCCAAAATATGAAGCCCAAGAAAAAGTGATCTCATATAAAAAGACTACTCAATTTTATTTAAGCTAATTACAAATTTAAATTTTCATGTATTTTTGGGCCTCCCCTGTTGGTGCAGCGGTTGAGCGCTGGGCTGCGAGGCTGCCCACAGCCTCTGCAGCACCGGCTCATTCCCTGGCCGCCGTCGAGGGTCCCACCAAAAAAATAAATAAATAAAAATAAATAAATAAATAAACAAATTTCCATACATTTCAGCATACAGTATTATATTCACACATTTTAAAATATCATTACTTCCTTATATGCATTCACCTCCTATTAGTAAATAACTTTATTATTTTTACAGTGCTGAGGCTAGTTCTGCACAGTCTTCCTGAACCAACTTTGTTGCTGACTTTCAGTTAAGAAAGGAAATAGGCTTTAGATTGAGTTTGGAATGAGTGAAGAAGCTTCTTTCTTAATATTCCAAATTCTGTCAGTGATTCTTCTGTAGCAAAGGACAACTATGATTCAAACATCCAACTCTTTTGTCATTTCCAGCCATGATCACCCAGACAAAAGCACCAGTAAGCTGTATCCAGCTTGGTAAATCAAGCACCAGTTGCACTACAACCCATTTATTTATTAAACTTATGTGTCAGAAAATTTTTTTTTTTTGTCTCAGAAAAATTATAAGCAACTTTAGTTCATGGACATTTGTGACCACATAGACAATCACAGACAATCAAAAGAGATTTATTGATGTGTTCTCCAAAAGAACTTGCATTATGGGTGCTATGTTTCCTTCTATTTTTATGAAACTAATGTAAATTATTTAACTAATATTCCTAATAGATTCTTATTAGTCAGATAAAAGTAAGTCAATTAACAAGCTAGAATGTGTAACTAGAGGTAAATTTCTACCAAGGTTGTCAAATTCCAATACCTTTGAAATATATCCCCCCCCCAAAAAAAAAAAAAAAAGCCAGGAACTAATCATATGCATGAAATTATTTACATGTTTCTAGGGCCTCCCTGGTGCAGCGGTTGAGCGCTGAGTTGCAAAGCTGCCCGCAGCCTCTGCAGCGCTGGTTTGATCACAGGCTGCTCCCAGTTCACCGCAGGAGGGTCCCACATGGTGCACAGACCTCTCCTGAGGCCCGCTGCTCCCCTCAGCAGTATACTTCCGTCCTTCTGCCTGCTCTGCTCCCTGCTCTGGCTCTGGTGAATTCTCTCACCCTCCTGCGCTTCTGACTGTACCCAGTGCTTGTATAAATAAATAAATAAATCATTTAAAAAAAATATTTACATGTTCCTAAGTAAAGAACAGATTTGTTTATATCACAGACTTTTAATTGTGTGTCAGCTTTGCATCTGGAGGCCTGACTTTATCTCTGTTTTGTACCTTATTTCATATAAATTGAGAAATCATTAATTTTTCTTTCACTCATCTTTTTCTCTCCAAATTTACCTAAAACCCTTATCTTCCTAATTATATATAATTTCTCTCTTCATGGACTTATTAACAATTATAAATGATTTAAAATGAAGGATTCTACATTTTGTACTTTCCTGTTTTTATACAAAAAAAAAGATTGTTGTTCCAACCATGAAATACACTTGTACTTAAAACTGATTTAAAGATATTTGTGCCTTTGATTAGGGTAGATGAGAGGAGCTTACATAATTAAAAAAAAATAATTTTCTAAAGCCTATATATTTGGGTAAATTTTCTATTTAGGTAAATTTTCAGGTAAATTTTCTATTTGTGATAACATGCAATTGTATTTGTCGTTCTGTTAATATACAATCTTTTGAAAGTAACACTGAAAACCTAACTTATAAGGAACTAGCAAGCCATCTCTATTTTTCTTAACTCATTTTTATCTTTCTACTCCATAATACAGATGGAGAAATCATGTAGAATTCTTAACCTGAAGACTCACATTAGCATTTACATATTACTGAATTTCCTTGGGAAGTAGAAAATTTACTGGAGAATAAGGCAAAATGAGAGAAAATGATACAGGAATATCTTCAATTATTTATTGTTGTGCCTTTTAGAATAGGGACTCTCACTTAAAATGACTAATATGAATCTTCAAGGAAAAATACTTTTTTTGTTGTCTTTGAGAGTTTAAATTTTTTCTTAAATTCTGTTTTACAAATAGATTATTCATATACAATTGAGAAATAGTTGTGATTATAATATTGTTTCACATCAGAGTGATCAAAGTTAAATGGAATAAATATATAACAACGAATTATTTTTTAGTATTGAACAAAATTGTCCCTTACAACACTGAAGTGTTGAAATATAACATGATTTTTTGACATCACTATTATTAGTTTTTATCTGTGTTTTAAGCTTATGGATGTTCCTAAATGAATAGTCTATTGTTTAGCTACACAAAGGGGACCATTCCATTTGACCCCATTGGTGATCAGTCATTGCCTGAAGTGGAAGAGTTCATTACCTGGAGCTTGACATGAATAATGATGAATGCCATTAGTCATCATAAAATTTCCAACAGCTTTCAAAATTCTAGCTACAGTATTTGATTCAGTGACCTCTTGTGACAAACAGCCCCACAGGCTAAGGGTGTGCTATGTAATGAAATATTTTTTCATTAATTCTATATTAATATACCATTAATTTTACATGTATCACAAGATAATATACACATATTACAAATTATTAGAACTGTCCAGGTATTTTCTGGATATACAGTTTTGATGGAATATATAATAATCATTGATTCTTGAAATATCTTCTTTTTTTTTTAACCAATGGTTTAGGGTCAGGTTTCTTCAGTTTTCAAAATACATATGTCACTGACACTGTGTTATATAGACTCCATTTTGTAATTTACAGATAGATGTGTTTATAAGAGATCATTTTCACAAAATATGAACAAAATGTCTGTCACTAAGACATGATAGTATGGAATGCATTTGGCTAATAATCAGTCTCCTCCCACTGTAGAGTATACTTCCCTGCTCTACTGATGTTGGGCTTGACCATGCGAATTGATTCAGTTAACAGTAGAGGTGACATAAGGGATATGCTTATCAACACATTTTTCTTACATTCTAGTGATCTACCAAGTGAAGAACTGGCCCCAAAGAGTCCCTGACCTTTATCATGGGCCTGAAAATGTGCATGTGGTACAGATCTGAACTGAATGGCCATCTGGAGCCAAACCAAGCTGGCCCAGAGCTAGCTAACCTGCCTGTGTTGATGAACTGTTATCAAACAGCAGACTCATAGACATGAGAAGAAATGTCCATTATATATTGTGAGACATTAAATTTGGGGGTAGATTTTTGTACAGTACTACTGAATGCAGACAAAATACAACTGACAGATATACCATGGAAAGCTGACTAATTTAGTTTTATCAGTGATTCTAAAGTCTTTCTAAATTTACGTAACATTTCTGAGGAAAAAAATAACTAGGAACTGGGCATTTCCAGTTTAATTGATTTAGCTTTGAATTAATTTCAGTCATTTTTTATGGAAACAACAATGTTAGAAAGTGATATATTTGATGCACAATTGTATTTTAAAGTATTTGACATTTAGATAGAGGACATGAGATAAATAGGAACAGCAAAATAATGTATTATGTAATAACTATTAGGTATTTCTGGTCATCTAGATTTTTTCCAAGTTAATCTTCTTGATTAAAAAAAAAAAGCTTATTGGGCCTCCCCGGTGGCGCAGCGGTTGAGCGCTGGGTTGCGAAGCTGCCCACAGCCTCTGCGCTGCCGGTTCGATCCCCGGCTGCTCCCCGGCCACCGGAGGAGGGTCCCACATGGCACGCAGACCTCTCCTGCCGCCCGCTGCTCCCCTCAGCAGTGTACTTCGGTCCTTCTGCCTGCTCTGCTCTCTGCTCTGGCTCTGGTGAATTCTCTCACCCTCCCGCGCTTCTGACTGTACCCAGTGCATGTATAAACAAAAACAAAGAAAGAAAGAAAGAAAACATGCCTCTATATATAAAAAAAAAAAAAAGCTTATTATCTGATTAAAATAATAATTATATCCCAAGTTGGACTTCCCCAGTAGTGCAGCGGTTGAGTGCTGGGCTGCAAAGCTGCCTGCAGCCTCTGCAGAGCCAGTTCAATTCCCGGCCACCAGCGAGGGTCCCACATGGCGCACAGACCTCTCCTGCCGTGCCCGCTGCTCCCCTCAGCAGTGTACTTCTTCAGTCTTCTTGTTCTGTTCCCCACTCTGCCTCTGGTGAATTCTCTTACCCACCCATGCATCTGACTGTAACTAGTGCTTGTATAAATATATAAATAAATATTTAAAAAATAATAATTATATCCCAAGTTACTTGTAGTTTTAAAAGAAACATTTTTCTCTTCTTGCTGAGACAAACTGCACTACACTATGCTAGATCTGTAATTTTTGATGAGATGCATATATCTTTAATGTTTTTTCCATATATCCTCTTCCACCTCCCAATCATATAGGCACAATTTATCATAAAGGCGAAAGGAAAGTAAGAATAGCTTGAGGGAGATCAAGGTAACAGTGTCAATTATAATGAAGATCATGTAGTACTGAGAGAGTTCGTAAGGTGCACCTCATTCAATTTTCACAAACATTTTATAAGAACATTAGAGAAAGCAATAAGATATTTATTTATTTGTTTATTCATCTAATCATTCTTGAGAAGAGCCCTCAAACCCAGCCTCAACTATCAATAATTCTGAAGCATATGCAAACCCTAGACCAGGCTTTGCAGTCCTTGTCTGATGTCAATAGCCATCAGTTGTCCTGCAGGAAGCATTCCAACCCTTGGATTACCCACTAGCTCCCTAAGGAGCCAGAGCAAGCCACAGTCAAGAACATCCTGAGTCCTCCCCAATAGGAGCAACCTACAACTGTCCTCTGGTGAGATGCCCAGCCCAGGGTGAGAGATGTGGAGACACATTTAGCAGAAGCAAAATCCACAGCAGTGAGGACCTAAAAATATAGGGAGATCGAATAACACAATGGACAGCAGATGTCAGAAGGAGGATATAGCACTATATATGGAGAATGTATCTCCAGAATCCAACCCAAAAGAAATGGGATATCTGTTCCTCTTATCACATACAGAATTTAAATTTGCTATCCTAAAGCCATTTGAAGAACTCAGAGTAGATGCAAGAAAGCAGATAAACAATAAGCAAGAACATTCAGAAAAAACAATTGAATTGACTCAGAAATGAAATAAATGAACAGAAGATCCTCTAAAGAAGGAAATAAATAAATTGCAGGATTAAAAATAAGACTAAAAGAGTAGATGAAAAAATTTCAGTGAAAGCTATAGAAGTATAATAAACCAGGGGCCTCCCTGGTAGAGCAGGCAGTTGAGCACAGCACTGTGATGCTGTCCACAGCCTCTGCAGTGCAGGTTGGATGCTAGCCAGGGAGATAGCCACATGATGCAGCAGACTTCTCCTGTCTCGCTCACTGCTCCCCTCAGCAGTATATTTCAGTCAGTCTGCCTGTTCTGTTTCCTGCTCTGTCTCTGGTGAATCCTCTTACCCTTCTGCATATCTAGACTGTACCCCGGTTCTTTTTTAAACTATTTATTTATGCATACATGAACAGGGTTCCAGGCCAGAGGTATGGGGGTGAGAGGATTCACCAGAAACATAGTGGAGAACAGAACAGGCAAATTGACTGAAATACATTGCTGTGAGTGGCAGGAGGCAGGTCAGGAGAGGTCTGCTGCACCATGTGGGTAGCTCCCTGGCTAAGGATTGGACTTGTGCTGCGGATATCTTCATAGGTTGTATCTTAACCCCATGTGCCACAAGGGGTTGTATGCATTGTATGCATGAATAAATAAATCTTTTTAAAAAAGAGAAGTAGAATAAACCAAATAGAAGAGTGAATCACTGAACTTGAACATATGAATTTACCAAGAAGCAACTGGAAGTAGAAAATAGAGAAATAAAGTGAAAAAATGCAACATCAAAAAGAAAAGATACTTAATGAGCTATCTGAAACTATGAAGAAAGACTTTATAAAAATAGATGTGGGACAAAAAAATAGATGTGGGAGACAAAAGGGAACAGAGAACGTATTTAAATAAATAATAGAAGAAAACATCCAAAAACTGGAAAGGAAATATAAACATAAAAACTGCCAATAAGGACCTCCCTGGTGATGCAAGGGGTTAAGATGAAACCTATGGTTAAGATGAAACCTATCCTTGGCCACTGCAGCACAAGTTCGATCCCTGGGCAGGGAGCTAACCACATGTTGCTGCAGACCTCTCCTGACCCAACCTGCTGCTCCCTTCAGTAGTGTATTTCAGTCAATCCTCCTATTATGTTCCCCAATCTGTTCTGGTGAATCCTGTCACCTCTGCACTTCTGGCCTGTACCCAGTTCTTGAATGCATAAATAAATAAATCTTAGAAAAAACTGCCAACTATGAATATTATATCCTGCAAGCCTCTCTTTTAGGTATGAGGGATAAATAAATGACTTTTAAGAAAAAGAGAAACTGAAAGAGTTTGAAAAAAACTAGACCCTCTGTCGAGGAAATATTGAAAAGAAATATAGTACCCAAAGAAAACACAGAAACACACAAAAAGGAATGATAAAGGAAGTAGTTACAAGCACTCAACTATAGAAAAGTGACAGCAATAGTCATAATTACTCTAAATGTTAATGACATAAACTTACCAATTAACAGACACAGAGTATCTGTTTGGATTAGGAAACATAATCCAACCTTTTGCTGTCTTCAGGAGACACATCTGCGCTCCAAAGATAAACACAGCCTAAAGCGTTGGAAAACAATCCTACAAACAAATGGGGCCCAATGGATGGCATGAACTGTCATACTTATCTCAGACAAAATAAATTTCCAATATAACAAGAAACAGAGATGGGTGATACATGCTCATTAAGGGAATGATACATCAGGAGGATGTAAAAATCATCAACAAATAATCATAAAATAAAGGAGTACCAAATACATTAGGCAGCTCCTATCAAGTCAGAAAACAAACATTGGAAAAAAAAAAAAACACATTTTTGGTAGGAGACTTCAACACCATATTCTCTCCAATGGACAAATCAATGAGACAAGAAATGAATGGGATTATAGCAATTTTAAACAAAGAATAGACCAAGTGAAACTAATAGATATCTGTAGGAACAAGCACCATTCAAAATCTAAAATATACATTTTTCATGTAGACATGGGACATTCTCCATATTTGTCCATGTACTGGGTTACAAAATTGTGACTTCTACACCACTTGGGGCCTCTGCACCTGTGTTTGTATGGCCTCTCTGTGCATCTGTGTATATGTGAAGGATTTGGATAAGGCACTCCTGCATGACCGCTTTAAGACAATGGCCCACATCACCAGAAACAGCAATGTATGCCTAGGTAGCCGTTAACAGTGTGGCCAAAGTCGGCGGTGGTATGGGAGCAGCTTGGAAATTACATCAAGTGCAAGCACAGAAAGTCCTCCTTCTATATGTGGCTGACATGTTCTCTGCTGTTCTCCATAAAGTTAAAGTTGATTATCCTTTTTCTCCCCTGAACCCTGCTCCTCCTACTATTTTCACATACTCAATTATGCTTATTTATTATTACTAATAAATAGCAAGAGGGCTGCTCACCGGGTAACAGAATCTTGCCTTGCAAACCTGCTCCACAACTCATCCCTCACTGTGTTCTGTGGGGAGGCGGGGGAGTTATGCTTGCATGTTCCTTACCCAACACAACTCAATATCAACAAATTCATGAAGATTGAAATCATGCCAAGCGTCTTCATGGATAATGAAGGTATCAAACTATATATCAAAATAAAAAGAAAGCAGGGTATTCTCTAACACATGAAGATTGAACAACACACACAAAATGAAAAACCACTGGATCAATGAAGAAATTGAAGAGGAAATCACACACACACACACAAAAAAAAAATAGCTCAAAAGAAATAATAATGAGTATATAACCTTCCAGAACGTATGTGCCTTAACAAAAGCAGTACTAAGAGGAAAGTATACAGCAATACATGTCCACATCAGGAAACAAAAGGGGTCCCAAATAAACAACCTCATCTCTCATCTCAACTAACTAGAAAAAGAGGAACAAATAGAATGTCAAAGCCAGTACAAGATAGGAAATAATAAAAAATAAAGCACAAATAAATGAAATAGAAATTAAAATGTCAGTCCAAAAGATCAATAAAATAAAAAGCTGGCTTGTTGAAATAATAATAAAAAATTGATAAAACTCTAGCTAAGTTCACTAGGAAAAAAGGGAGAGAATTCAAATAAATAATATGAAAAACAAAGAGGAAATGTTAGATAGCACAGAAATTCAGAAGATAATAAGATTACTATGTGCATGTATATGCAAACAAATTCAACAATATATAGGTTCTTAGAATGGTACAATTATTCCAGACTGAAGAGTCAAGAAACAGAAAACCAGAACAAGTCAATCACAAGGAAAGAGATTAAAACAGAAATAAAAAATTCTCCTAAAATACAAAATCCCAGTACCAGATGGCTTCACTGCAGGTTTTACCAAGCTTTCATAAATGAACTAATATCTGTTTAAACTCTTATCAAGTTGAAAGAAGAAATACTCCCAAACGCATTTGGTGCTAATGCTAAAACCAAGCAATGACAATTAAAAAAATAATATGTATTTATAGACACACACACACACACACACACATATATAAAATAATCTACCTAATTAACACAATTGCTAAAATCCTCAATAAAAATCTTAATAAAGGAAGTCATCAATGCATGAAAAGTATTATACATCACTACCAGGTGGGATTTATAGCAGGAACACAAGTATGTTTCAAAATCTGAAAATCAATAAATGTAATTCACCAAACCAAACAAAAGGAAAATGAAGCCATATAATCTTAACAATAGAGTCAATAAATCATTCAATAATATCCAGAATCTATTTATAATGAAAATTCATTAGACAATGGGGTAAACATATTTTATCATAATAAAACACATATATATGACAAGCCTACAGCTAGTATCATTCTTAATGAAGAAAAACTGAAAGCCTTTCCATTAAGATCTGATATAAGACAAGGATGTTCATACTTACCACTACTATTCAACATAGTAATAGAAGTCCAAGATAGAGCAATAAGGCAAGATACAACAATAAAAGAAGTCCAAATTGGGAAAGAAAAAGTAAATCTATCATTATTTGCAGATTATACCATAAGTATACAAAGAGAATTTCAAAGATGCCACAGAAATACTAATTAAAACAATAAACCAATTCAACAAAGTAGTAGGATACAAAGTCGACACAGAAATCAGTTGCCTTCCTATATGGAAAACGATGATATAGAAGAAGAAGAAATTAAGAAAGCTATCCCATTTACAATCCCACCAAAATAAATAAATATCTGGGAATAGACCTAACACGTGAGGTGAAGGACTTATACAAGGAAAACTACAATGCACTATTAAAAGATATAAAGACACAGGAGCCTCTCTGGTGGCACAAGGGATTAAGACACAACCTATAAAGCTATCCACAGCCACTGCAGCACAAGTTTGATCCCTGGCCAGGGAGGTGGCCCACATGGCACAGCAGACCTCTCCTGACTTGCCTACTGCTCCCCTCAGCAGTGTATTTCAGTCATTCTGCCTGTTCTGTTCCCCACTCTCTCTCTGGTGAATCCTCTCACCCCCCCACACCTTTGGCCTGTACCCCAGTTCTTGTATGCATAAATAAATAAATCTTAAAAAGAAAGACACAGAAAAATGCAAAGATATTTTCTACAACACTGTTAAAATGGTCATATTACCCAACATAATTTACACATTCAATACCATCCCAATAAAAATTTCAGTGTAATTCTTCAGTGAAATGGAACAAATATTACTGAAATTCATATGGAAAAACAAAACCACAAAAACACAATGACCCTTAAAAAGGGAATAATTGTGATACTACACTGCCAGACTTCAACTACTCTGTAGAGTCATAATATTTAAAAAGGTATGGTACTAGAACAAAAACAAACACATGGACTTAGGGGATATAATTGAGGGCCAAAACCAGAACAACACATATATGAATAACTAATTTATGACAGAGGAGTGAAGAATATACACTGGAACAAGGATAGTCTCTTCAATAAATGGCATTGATAAAATTGGACTGCCAAATGCAAAGGAAGGAAACCAGCATTAACTCACATCACACAAAAATAAACTCAAATGGATGAGGTATATGTATATAAGTCATGAAACCATAAAATACATAGCAGAAAACATAGGCAAAATATTCCACACTAGGGCCTCCCCTGGTGGCACAGCAGTTGAGGTCTGGGCTGCGAAGCTGCCCGCAGCCTCTGCAGAGCTGGTTCGTTCCCCGGCTGCTGGCGAGGGTCCCACATGGCACAACAGACCTCCCCTGCCATGCCCGCTGCTCCCCTCAGCAGTGCATTTCTTCAGTCTGCCTGTTCTGTTCCCTGCTCTGGCTCTGGTGGATTTTTTTCACCCTCCCGCGCTTCTGATTGTACCCAGTGCTTTTATAAATAAATAAATAAATCGTTAAAAAAATATTCCACACTATACATTTCATGAATGTATTTGGGGATTCATCCCCAGTAGCAAGAGAAACAAAGGAGAATATAAACTGGGGGTACATCAAACTTATAGTGTGTAATGAAAAACATAGTAATCAAAATGAAGAGACATCCCATTGTTTGGGAGAAAATATTTGTACATTATACACCTGCAAAGGACTAATTCTGAAGAGCTCCAAGAGCTTACATAACTCAACAAAACAATATAAATAACCCAATTAAAAAATGGACAGAAGACCTAAATAGGCATTTCTCCAAAGAAGACATACAATACAGATGGCAAATATTTACAAGAAAATTCTCATTGCCACTTATCATCAGGTAAATGCAAATCAAAACCACAATGAGATACCACCTCACACTAGTCAGAATGGTCTATATTAAAAGTGTGGTGGCGGAATGTGGGCAATTTGGTGGTGGGAACAATCATGACAACACTTGAGGAAGAAAAAATAAATAAAAATAAAAATAAAAGAAACACCAAGTTTGGCCAGGATATTGAGAATAGAGAACACTCTGGCACTCTTGGTGGGAATGTAGACTTGATTAGTCCATAAGGAAAGTGTGGAGACTAAAATGGATCTTCCATATCACCCAGCAATTCCATTACTAGGTATCAACTCAAAGAACACAACAACACTAATTTGAAAGAAACCTGTACTCCTGTGTTTATAGCAGTATTATTTACAATAGCCAAGATATGGGAACAAACTAATTGCCCCAGAAGAGATGAATGGATCAAGATTCAGTTTAGGTAGACAATGGAAAACTACTCCAGATAAAGTGTGGCAACATGAATGTTGCTGGAAGGGATTTTATTAAGTGAAATAAGTCAGAGGAGAAAGATAAATAATTCATGGTAGCACATATATGTGGAATACAGAGAAACAAAACAAAGTGTCAGACAAAGACAGACTTTAAGACCAACCCTTGAAAATTGACCTAAGGTGTGAGACAACCATGAAGGGAATGAGAGGGCCAAGATGAAGGGGGGAAATGAGATAGGGAGTGAGGGTGTGCAGCACAGGGAACTATGGTGATGAACTATGGGTGCTTTGATGGTGGGAGAGCTCTAGTGACCACACCTGTCACATGTATGTTGAAAGTTGGGAACTACATAACTCTATGTTTCTACTTACATTTCCAGAAGGCTTTGTAAGAACAGAAACCTTGATTGCCATTTCCTTCTAGCCTCAGAAGGGCTAAACTGATTCTGGCTGGGGCTGGTGGAGCCCTTTGCCTGGCATCCCAGAAGAATATGACCAGTTGGTGCCTCTGTGTGCCTTTGTATCCAGTTGCCCAGTGCCATAAAATGCCTGGTTACTTTCATCCTGCAGCTGTTGGGCAAGAAATATATTGTGGCCCACTCCCCACACCCTGGCCCCCTGAAAAGCTGTTCAGAAAGAGGGACACACAGCCTGGCTTCCATGTGAACTTTAAAAGACAGAGACCATAGATTCCTTTTTAAAAATTTTGTTTGGCTATTCCTTTTTGTGATGCTAGCACATGATGAACGGATGCCCAGGTGTCCTAAACGAATGAGGTATACACTCTAAAATGGGGCCCTGCCATCCACCACATAAAGACAAAGGAAATACACTTATTATGGTAGATTTTCAATAGAAATATTAAGCATAGAGAGGAGAAGGAAGTTCCTAATTATGAGTTTCCCAAGGAAACACCCAGTGGGCAAATGCTTAGCAAAACAAGGGTGACCCAAAATAGGGCAGCTAAGGACTAAAAGCTGGGACAAGTCTAGGGAAACTTCTAATGGGGAGCCAAATGAAGGGAGTGAAAGGAGCCAGGCTAGCCTGTGACAAAAGGAGCAAAATCAAAATACAAACCAAAATAACAGCTGCCATTGTCAGCCTCCCCATGTGCCTCCCACCAATATGTCTCCAAGTATCTCTACATGTCTCTCCTCCATGTGTCTCCTTCCATCTCTTCTTCTTAGCAGGATTAGGGTGAAAGTCAGTTCACAGCAACAAGAGCTCTCTTTAACCCAACTGCCTTTTGTGTCTCTAGCTGCAGCTGGCACTCAGCTCTGCCCATAATTGCCAGTAGCTAGTAAAAGGCAACCGCATACAGTTGAGAGTGAGGAACATGTACCATCCCTGAAAATGTCTCTACAGCTATGATTTCCTCTTTGGAAGGCCACCCAGACTTGCTCCCCAACTTGTGTGGCCTTGTTCCTGTCATTGCCTTGAGGCCTCAACATAAGGTTGCACTCCACAAAGCCAGCTCCCACTTCCTTTGCTGAGTGGGCCAGCCTCCATCTTGACACAGCAGGCCCCTGTTTGGATGCTGGTATCCTCACCATGGACACTATTTGGCATAAGCCAGACTGTAGTTGGCCATGTTTAAGTTCATCGCTTTTTCTCTTTCTCACCCTCTATGAAAATGAATCATATTGTTGTTTCTCCCTGTGTGTCTGCTTTTGAGTTGTGTCCTACAGTTTTGAAATTGTGAGTCAGAACCCACAACAAGTCATACCTGCACCAGTGGTTTCTTCTGTTTTAATTCTGAGGGTGGAAGGAGATAGGTCACTGTAAAACATAGGTATCTAGATATTATAAGTAGGGATAAGCACTGTTAACATTATGGGTTTTTGTATAACTTCCAGATTTTTCTATACTTATGAACATAGAGTTTTGGTTATTGCCCCCAATTTTTGAAAAAAAAAAAGGAATAAAAATTAAAAAAAAAACTCATTTCATTTCAGAAAGAAATTAAAACATTGAAATGAGTAATTTCTCTCAGATCCAGACAGAAGTAGCTAATGGCTTTCCACAGTTCACTACTACTGGACCTCCCTGGTAGCGCAGGGGTTAAAGAAAGTGCTACCAAGCTGTTTGCAGGAACTGAAGCACTACTTTGATCCCTGGCTGGCCGGGGAGCAACCCAAATGGCACAGCAGTCCTCTCCTGGCTTGCCTACTGATCCCCTCAGCAGTGTATTTCAATAGATCTGCCTGTTCTGCTTCCCACTCTGCCTGGTGAATCCTTTCAACCCTCACGCCTCTGACCTGTACCCCACTTCGTGTATGCATAAATAAACAAACAAACAAACAAACAAATAAATAAATCTTAAACAAAAAGTGAAAACAAAAAAACAAAGCTTACTCCTTATAGGGGCAGGAAGAGACAGAGCAGGGTCTCTATGACCTGAGCAGGTGGGTGAAGGAGGAGTCCTGGAGCCCTCAGTGGCCTTTCCAGGCTTTTATTGAATTTACCAGGTACATGGCAGACAGGGATGCTGGGGGGTGGGGAGAGGCAGGAGGCTGGCAGGCCTCCCAGCCCCCAGCAAGTCTTCACTCTTTCTGGATTCTCCGGTGTTCTCTTGTGGCCTCGGCTTCTCTGCTGGTTCTCCTTCTCGTCCTCTTCTGGTGGTTCTGCTCCCTTGGTGTCCCTGTGACACCACCCTTATAAGTCTTAGCCCAGGTGTAACCCCCTTTGTATGCCCACACCCTATTCCAGGTGGCCACCATCAGGCATGCATTGAGGACCACAGAGATCCATCATCAATCCTAATGGTGGGAGGGCAGAAAAGCCTGACATCATTTACTTCCCCTACACTCATGAAGGAAAAACAGGGACTCAAAAGTGAAGCCACAGGGTCAGGGGTCTGGAGCCAGGGTAAATACATGGGCACAGAGACAGAGTACAACAGCTCAGAGAAACTGAGAAGACCTGCAGAACTGCTCAGAGCTCTGGTCTTTAACAAGCTTCTTAATTGGAGAGAAGTTTGAAAAATGGTACCACAGAGAGTTTGCTCAATGGTGGGACTGGATAAGAGATTTTTCTGTGGAAGGGCTGACATGAGCAAAATAAAGTGGTTTTTAGACCTAAGTTTCCCACAATATTAGACTGACACAACTACAAAATATCCAGACCTGGGAGGTGGGCAAAAGGAAAAAAAAAAAAACAACATTCATTTTAAGATAAGCAAAATCCCAATTCCCTTGTCAAAATAAATTCCCACTCAAAACACAATTCCCATGCAACTGAATATTTCAAAATAAAGATAGAAAATTAACAAAACACAAAAGATAGCTCACAACCTTCGTAAGTGAATGAAAACATTTCTGGAGCAATGGACAAAAGTGTAAATAATTTAAAAGCATAGTTTAAGCTCATCAAGAGATTATGAAAAAATACATGTTATTTAATCAAGAATAAACTGACATAAAAATTAAGAAATAATTATTCTAGGGGCCTCCCTGGTGGTGCCAGGGGTTAAGATAAGATGCAAACTATGAAGCTGTCCACAGACACTGCAGCATAAGTTTGAGTTCAATCCCCGGCCAGCCAGGGAGATAACCACATGGTGCAGCAGACCTCTCCTGACTCGCCTGCCATTCCCCTCAGCAGTGTATTTCAGTCAATATGTCTTTTCTGTTCCCCACTCTGTCTCTGGTGAATCCTCTCACCCCCCCTACACCTCTGATCTATACCCCAGTTCTTGTATGCATAAATAAATATTTTAATTATTCTAAATTAGGTATATATATAACATTAAATATGAACATGCATACATTTTTCTTTAACATGCTGCAGAGATAATGCCACATTTTTTCTTCTTACACAAAGTGGCAGACAGTATTTATATAATATGGGAACTTTAGCTATCAGGAATTTCAAAATGATTTTGTAATAATAGAGTTAATATTATTGATTTCATTATAATTTGGGGGATGACTCAGAGCAATCAACATTTCAATTGTGCCAACATATACATAGTATGAAAATTACCATATCAACCTTTTTTATCTTCATAGCTCTGTTTCATGGAGTACACTCTCATTTTTCAACTATTATCGCCATCCATCTCCAAAACTTTTTTATCTTCTTTAAAAATCTATACACATTAAACAAAACTCCCTACTCCTCAGCATCTAGCAACCACCATTCTATTTCTGTCTCTGCAAATGAAATTATTCAACTTTTGTCCTTTGTGTCTGCTTCAATTCACTTAGCATAATGTCTTCAAATATTTATCTACATTTTAGCATATTTTAAATTTTTCTTTATTTTAAGCCTTAAAAATATTCAATTGTATTTATATGCCACATTTTGTTTATACATTCATACAGTGGTGGACATTTGTGTCTTTTCATAACCTCTTGAGATGTCACTCTGTTACTTTTGGCTATGAACACTGGTGTATAAATATATGTTCATTTCATTTTGGTGTATACCCAGAACTGTGGCAGCATCATGTGGCAATTTTATGTTTAACTGTTTTGAAGAACTTCCATACTCTTTTCCATAATTGGCTGAACCATTTTATATTCTCATCACCAACAACCAGATTCCAATATCTCCACATTCTTGCCATAATATTTCCTCCCTTCTTCCCACTTAACGAAGTCTATTATTTTTTTCTTCCAGTCCATGAGCACAGCATATCTTTCCATTGCTTTGTGTCTTCCTTTATTTTCTTTAACACAGTCTTATCTTTTTTTTTTTTTTCAATATATAGGTCCTTTACCACTGTAGGGTAGTTAAAAATGTACCAGGCTTTTCTGCCCTCCTGCCATTAGGATTGATGATGGATTTGTGGTCCTGAAGACATGCCTAATGGAGGGCACCTGGAGTAGGGTGTGGGCATATGTAGATGGGATTCACCTGGGCTGAGACTGGACTTATAAGGGCGGCATCACAGGGACACCAGCGGGGGAGCAGAACAAAAGAGCAAGAGAGCAGAGCAAAAGAGAGAAGAGAGAACGAGGCCATGAGAGAACGCCAGGGAGCCCATTATAGAGTGAAGACTTGCTGGGTGCTGGGAAGCCTGCCAGCCTTCTGGCCCCCCAGCACTCTTGCCTGTTGTGTATGCGGTAAATCCCAATAAAAGCCTGCAAAAGTCACAGAGGGCTCTGGGACTCTCTCCTTCACCTGTCTACTAGGATCATAGAAAACCTGCACTGTATCTTTCTGCTGCTACAAGCATCTTTGTTAATTTTACGTCAGGTATTTCACTCTTTTTGCTATGAGTGTAAATGGGATTTTTCCCCTATTACTGTTTCTTCTGCTACATTGTGATCATATGGAAATATTTTTTTTTTTATGCATTGATTTTGCATCTTGCCACCTTACCATATCCATTCATGTCTTATAGGGTTTTGGTAGAGTGTTTTTGATTATGTATACCAGCATGTCATCTGCAAATATGACAGTTTCACTTTTCCAATTTGGATTCCTTTTATGTCTTTTTCTTGCTTAATTCCTTCATCTGAGACTACCACTACTGTGTTGAACAGTAGTGGCAGTGGACATCCTTGACTTATTCCTGATCTTAGGGAAAATGCTTTCATCTTTTCACCACTGTACATGATCCTGTCTGTGGATTTGTCATATATAGCTTTTCTGTATTTTAGACAAGCTCTAGTTTATTCACATTTTATTGAGTGTTTTTTGTCATAAATGGATGTTGAATCTTGTTGAATGATTCACCAACTTTTGAAATGATCATGTAATTTTTATCTTCCTTTTTATTGTCCTTGTGGGTAACAGTGACTTATTGGCAAATGTTGAAACAGCTTTGTATCCTGGGAATAAAGATTACTCAGTTGTGGTGTATGAATCTCTAAATATGTTCACTTTTGGGATCAAGTAAAGTTGGCTTTAGAATGTATTGGGAGTTCTCCTCCCTTTTAATTTTTTTAATATTTTATTTTATATAATTCTTACATCATTTTTTCATTTTTGCACAATGTATGCATTATCATTTCAGTTATATTCCCCATACAATTGCATCCCCCTTATTTTGACCCTAATCCTTCCTCTTCCCACATACCCCTCCCCCCGTAGTGTCTCTAGTTTATCATTGCTTTTTGAGTTTGATTTTTACTTTGTATTAATTAGTCTTTTTCCTGGTGCCTTATTTAGGTTTTCTAAATTCCTGCTATGAGTGAGACCATCTGGTATTTTTCATTTTCTTTCTGACTTATTTCGCTGAGCATGATCCCTTCTAGCTCCATCCATGCTGCTGCAAACTGCATGTGTTCATGTTTTTTGATTGCTGAGTAATATTCCATTGTGTATATGTACCACATCTTCTTGATACAGTCATCTATTTTGGGGCAATTGGGTTGTTTCCATAGCGTAGCTATTGTCAATAGTGCTGCTATAAACATAGGGGTGCAGGTGCCCTTTGGAATTACTGTTTCTGTGTCATTTGGGTAAATACCTAGGAGTGGAGTTGCTGGATCATATGGAAGCTCTGTCTTAGTAGGTTGAGGAATCTCCACATAGCTTTCTATAGTGGTTGGACTGGTTTGAACTCCCACCAACAGTGCAGGAGAGTTCCTTTTTCTGCACATCCTCCCCAGTATTTGTTATTGCTAGCTTTTTTAATATTTGTCATTCTCACTGGTATAAGATGGTATCTCATTGTAATTTTTATCTGCATTTCCCTGATTACAAGTGATGTTGAACATTTTTTCATATGCCTGTTGGCCATTTGCATTTCCTCTTTGGAGAAGTTTCTTTTTAGCTCTTGTGCCCATTTTTTTTTTATTTTTTAATGTAGTTTTTTTATTTTTATTTTTTTTTATTTTTTTTAATATTAAATTTTATTTTTATATTCCCCCATACAATTGCAAACGCCCCATTCTGACCCCAATCCTTCCCCTCCCGCCCCCCACGCCCCAAAAAGTGTCTCTGGTTCATAGTTTTTTTGGTGATTTTGATTTTCACTTTCTTATATTCATTTTCCTGGTCCCTTATTTAAGTTTTCTAGATTCCTGCTATGAGTGAGACCATCCGGTATTTTTGTTTTCTTTTTGGCTTATTTCGCTGAGCATGATCCCTTCCAGTGCCATCCATGTTGCTGCAAATTGCATGTGTTTATCTTTTTTGAATGCTGAGTAATATTCCATGGTTATATGTACCACATCTTCTTGATCCAGTCATCTATTTTTGGGCATTTGGGTTGTTTCCAAAGCTTAGCTATTGTAAACAGTGCTGCTATAAACATAGGAGTGCAGGTGCTCTTTGGAATTGATGTTTCTGTGTCCTTTGGGTAATACCTAGGAGTGGAATTGCTGGATCATATGGAAGCTCTATGTTTAGTAGGTCCAGAAATCTCCACACAGCTCTCCATAGTGGTTGGACCAGTTTGCACTCCCACCAACAGTGCACGAAGAGTTCCTTTTTCTCCACATCCTCGCCAACATTTGTTGTTGCTAGTTTTTTTAATATGTGCCATTCTCACTGGTGTGAGATGGTAGCTCATGGTAGTTTTGATTTGTATTTCCCTGATTACAAGTGATGTTGAACATTATTCATATGCCTGTTGGCCATTTGCATTTCCTCTTCAGAGAAGTTTCTTTTTAGCTCTTCTGCCCATTTTTTGACTCGATTATTTTCTTTGTTGTTGCTGAGTCTCATCAGCTCTTTGCAGATTTGTGATCAGTCCTTTATCATTAGTGTTGTGTGCAAAAATGTTCTCCCAGTTGGTGGGGTTTCTCTTTGTTTTTGTTATTGTCTCTTTTGCTGTGCAGAAGCTCTTTAATTTGATGTAGTCCCAGCTTTTATCTTTCTCTTCACTATCACTGCTTTGGGTGATGTGTCTGTAAAGATGTCTTTGATGTGCAAATCCCGTAGTGTTTCGCCTATATTTCCTTCTATATATTTTATGGTTTCAGGTCTTATGTCTAGTTCTTTAATCCATTTTGAGTTGATTTTTGTATGGTGTGAGGTAGTGGTCAAGCTTCATTCTTTGCATGTAGCGACCCAGTTTTCCCAGCACCATTTATTGAACAAACTTTTTTGC